>NW_025726104.1:3409681-3712090 GCF_021461395.2 Schistocerca americana
AAAATGTAGACTCACAGGAGAACGACCATAAGGTAACCAAGCCAACAATAGACCTCTGGAGGCAAGTCGGCTGGAGGACGATGTATTGAATCTCGACCAAACTTGAATGTACCATGGTCTTTAGCAGGGTCGGAACGTTACAATTAAAAGTTAGTTTTCGTCGGATTCGATAAACTAGACTCCTAGGGGAACGACCATAAGGTGCCCGAGGCAGCAATAGACCAACGGATACAAGTCAGCTGGAGGTCTAGTTATTCAATCTCGACCAATCATGTGTGTACCATGGTCTTTAGCAGGGTCGGAACGTTATATCTGAATGTCAGTTTTGCGTCCGATTCGAAAATCTAGACTCACAGGAGTACGACCATAAGGTGACCGAGGCAACAATATACCTCTGCAGACAAGTCGGCTGGAGAACAATGTATTGAATCTCAACCAAACTTGAATGTATTATCGTCGTTAGCATTGTCGGAACGTTAGAATTCAATGTCAGTTTAGCGTCGGATTCGAAAACCTAGACTCACAGGAGAACGATCATAAGGTGCCCGAGACAACAATAGACCCTGGGAGACAAGTCGGCTGGAGGACGTTTGATTGAATCTCGACCAAACATGAATGTACCATCGTCGTTAGCAGGGACGGAAAGTTAGAATTAAATGTCAGTTTTGCGTCCGATTCGAAAATCTAGACTCAGATAAGAACGACCATAAAGTGCCCGAGGCAGCGATAGACTCTTCGAGGCAAGTCGGCTGGAGGACGATGTTTTCAATCTCGACCAAACATGAATGTACGTACGTCCTTAGCAGGGTCGGATGTATAATTGAATGTCAGTATTGCGTTGGATTCCAAAATCTAGACTCACAGGAGAACGACCATAGGGTGCCCGAGGCAGCAATAGGCCCTTGGAGAGAAGTTGGCTGCAGGACGATGAATTTCATCTTGACCAAACTTGAATGTAGTATCGCCGTTAGTGGGGGCGGAACGTTAGATTCCAATGTCAGTTTTGCGTCGGATTCGAAAATGTAGACTCACAGAAGAACGACTATAAAGTGCCCGAGGTAGCAATAGACCAATGGATACAAGTCGGCTGGAGGACGTTTTATTCAATCTCTACCAATCATGAGTGTACCATCGTCTTTAGCAGGGTCGGAAAGTTACAATTAAATGTCAGTTTTGCGGCGGATTCGAAAACCTAGACTCACAGGAGAACGATCATAAGGTGCCCGAGACAGCAATAGACCCTTTAGAGACAAGTCGGCTGGAGGACGATGTGTTGCATCTCGACCAAACATGAGTGTACCATCGTCTTTAGAAGGGCCGGAACGTTATAATTAAATGTCAGGTTTGCGTCCGATTCGAAAACCTAGACTCACACGAGAACGACCTTAAGGTGCCCGAGGCAGCGAAGGACCCTATGAGACAAGTCGGCTGGAGGACGATGTATTTAATCTCGACCAAACTTGAATGTATTATCGTCGTTAGCATGGTCGGAACGTTAGAATTCAATGTCAGTTTTGCGTCGGATTCGAAAATGTACACTCACTGGAGAACGACAATAAGGTGCCCGAGGCAGCAATAGACCCTATGAGACAAGTCGGCTGGAGGACGATGTATTGAATCTTGACCAAACATGAGTGTACCATCGCCTGTAGCAGGGTCGGAACGTTATAATTAAATCTCAGTTTAGCGTCGGATTCGAAAACCTAGACTCACAAGAGAACGATCATAAGGTGCCCGAGACAGCAATAGACGCTTGGAGACAAGTCGGCTGGAGGACGATGTATTGAATCTCGACCAACCTTGAATGTATCATCGTCGTTAGCAGGGTCGGAACGTGATAATTAAATGTCAGTTTTGAGTCCGATTCGAAAACCTAGACTCACACGAGAACGACCTTAAGGTGCCCCAGGCAGCGAAGGACCCTATGGGACAAGTCGGCTGGAGGACGATGTATTGAATCTCGACCAAACTTCAGTGTACCATCGACTTTAGCAGGGCCGGAACGTTATAACTGAATGTCAGTTTTGCGTCCGAATTTAAAATGTAGACTCACAGGGGAACGACCATAAATTGCCCGAGGTAGCAATAGACCATTGGAAACAAGTCGGCTGTAGGACGATTTATTGAATCTCGACCAATCATGAGTTTACCATCGTCTTTAGCAGGGTAAGAACGTTACAATTGAATGTCAGTTTTGCGTCGGATTCGAAAACCTAGACTCCCAGGAGAACGACCATAATGTGCCCGAGGCAGCAATAGACCCTTGGAGACAAGCCGGCTGGAGGACTATGTATTGAATCTCCACCAAACTTGAATGTATCATCGTCGTTAGCATGGTCGTAACGTTAGAATTCAATGTCAGTTTGGCGTCGGATTCGAAAATGTAGACTCACAGAGAACGACCATAAGGTGCCCGTGGCAGCAATAGACCCTAGGAGAGAAGTCGGCTCGAGGACGATATATTGAATCTCGATCAAACTTCAATGTACTATCGCCGTTAGCGGGGGCGGAACGTTACATTCCAATGTCAGTTTTGCGTCGGAATCGAAAATGTAGACTCACAGGAGAACTACCATAAAGTGCACGAGGTAGCAATAGACCAACGGATACAAGTCAGCTGGAGGACGATTTATTCAATATCGACCAATCATGAGTGTACCATGGTCTTTAGCAGGGTCGGAACGTTATAACTGAATGCCAGTTTTGCGTCCGATTGGAAAATGTAGACTCAGAGGAGAACGACAATAAGGTGACCGAGGCAACAATAGACCTCTGTAGACAAGTCGGCTGGAGGACGATGTATTGAATCTCGACCAAACTTGAATGTATTATCGTCGTTAGCATGGTCGGAACGTTAGAACTCAATGTCAGTTTTGCGTCGGATTCGAAAATGTACTCACACAGGAGAAAGACAATAAGGTGCCCGAGGCAGCAATAGACCCTTGGAGACAAGTCGGCTGGAGGACGACGAATTGAATCTTGACAGAATTTGTGTGTTGCATCGTCATTAGGAGGCTCTGAACGTTATAATTAACTGACAGTTTTTCGTCGGATTTGAAAAGGAGGAAGACCATATGGTGCCCGATGCAGCAATAGCCTCTTGGAGACAAGTCGGCTGGAGAACGATGTATTCAATCTCGACCAAACTTGAATGTATCATCGACGTCAGCATGGTCGGAACGTTAGAATTCAATGTCAGTTTTCGTCGGATTCAAAAATGTAGACTCACAGGAGAACGACCATAAGGTGCCCGAGGCATCAATAGACCCTTGGAGACAATTCGGCTGGAGGACGTTGTATTGAATCTCGACCAAACTTGAATGTACTATCATGGTTAGCAGGGTCGGAACGTTGAAATTCAATGTCAGTTTTGCGTCGGATTCGAAAATGTAGACTCACAGGAGAACGAGCATAAAGTGCTCGAGGTAGCAATAGACCATCCATTATAGACAAGTCGGCTGGAGGACGTTTGATAGAATCTCGACCATTCATGAGTGTGACATCGTCTTTGGCAGGATCGGAAAGTTATAATTAAATGTCAGTTTTGGGTCGGATTCGAAAACCTGGACACACTGGAGAACGACCATAAGGTGACCGAAGCAGCAATAGACCCTTGGAGACAAGTCAACTGGAGGACGATCTACTGAATCTCGACTAAACTTGAATGTACTAACGTCCTTAGCAGGGTCGTAACGTTATAACTGAATGTCAGTTTTGCTTTGGATTCGAAAATCTAGACTCACAGGAGAACGATCACAAGGGGCCCGAGGCAGCAAGAGACCCTTGGAAACAAGTCAGCTGGAAGACGATGTATTGAATCTCGACCAAACATGAGTGTACCATCGTCTTTAACAGGGTCGGAACGTTTTAATTAAATGTCAGTTTAGCGTCCGATTCGAAAACCTAGACTCACACGAGAACGACCTTAAGGTGCCCGAGGCAGCGATGGACCCAACGAGACAAGTAGGCTGGAGGACGATGTAATGAATCTCGACCAAACATGAGTGTACCATCGTCTTTAGCAGGGTCGGAATGTTATAATTAAATGTCAGTTTAGCGTCCGATTCGAAAACCAAGACTCACACGAGAACGACCTTAAGGTGCCCGAGGCAGCAGTAGACCCTTGGAGACAAGTCGGCTGGAGGACGATGTATTGAATCTCGACCAAACTTGAATATACTATCATGGTTAGCAGGGTCGGAACGTTAGAATTCAATGTCAGATTTGCGTCGGATACGAAAATGTAGACTCACAGGAGAACGACCATAAAGTGCCCGAGGTATCAATAGACCATCCATTATAGACAAGTCTGATGGAAGACGATTTATTGAATCTCGGCCAATCATGAGTGTACCATCGTCTTTAGCAGCAGCGGAACGTTATAATTAGATGTCAGTTTTGCGTCGGAATCGAAAACCTAGACTAACAGGAGAACGATCAGAAGGTGCCCGAGGCAGCAATAGACCTTTGGAGACAAGTCGGCTGGAGGACGATGTATTGAATCTCTATCAAACTTGAATCTACCATCGTCGTTAGCAGGGTCGGAACGTTATAATTAAATGTCAGTTTTGCGTCCGATTCGAAAATCTAGACTCAGATGAGAACGCCCATAAGGTGCCCGAGGCAGCAATACACCCTTGGAGACAAGTCGGCTGGAGGACGATGTATTGCATCTCGACCAAACTTGAATGTATCATCGTCGTTAGCAGGGCGGAACGTTAGAATTCAATGTCAGTTTTGCGTCGGATACGAAAATGTAGACTCACAGGAGAAAGACAATAAGATGCCCGAGGCAGCAATAGACCCTTGGAGACAAGTCGGCTGGAGGACGATGTATTGCATCTCGACCAAACTTGAATGAATCATCGTCGTTAGCAGGGCGGAACGTTAGTCTTCAATGTCAGTTTTGCGTCGGATTCGAAAATGTAGACTCACAGGACAACGACCATAAGGTGACCGAGGCAGCAATAGACACTTGGAGACAAATTTGCTGGAGGACGATGTATTGAATCTCGACCAAACTTGAATGTACCATGGTCTTTAGCAGGGTCGGAACGTTATAATTACAAGTTAGTTTTCGTCGGGTTCGAAAATTTAGACTCATAGGGGAACGACCATAAGGTGCACGAGGCAGCAATAGACCCTTGGAGATAAGTTGCCTGCAGGACGATGCATTTCATCTCGACCAAACTTGAATGTACTATCGTCGTTAGCGGGGGCGGAACGTTAGAATTCAATGTCAGTTTTGCTTCGGATTCGAAAATGTAGACTCACAGGAGAGCGACCATAAAGTGCCCGAGGTAGCAATAGACCATCCATTATAGACAAGTCGGCTGGAGGACGTTTGATTGAATCTCGACCATTCATGAGTGTGCCATCGTCTTTGGCAGGGTCGGAAAGTTATAATTAAATGATAGTTTTGGGTCGAAATCGAAAACCTGGACTGACTGGAGAACGACCATAAGGTGACCGAAGCAGCAATTGAGCCTTGGAGACAAGTCGGCTGGAGGACGATGTACTGAATCTCGACTAAACTTGAATGTACTAACGTCCTTAGCAGGGTCGGAACGTTATAACTGAATGTCAGTTTTGCTTTGGATTCGAAAATCTAAACTCACAGGAGAACGAAAATAAGGTGCCCGAGGCAGCAATAAACCCTTGGAGAGAAGTCGGCTGCAGGAAGATGTATTTCTTCTCGACCCAACTTGAATGTACTATCGTCGTTAGCGGGGGCGGAACATTAGATTCCATTGTCAGTTTTGCGTCGGATTCGAAAATGTAGATTCACAGGAGAACGACCATAAAGTGCCCGAGGTATCAATACACCAATATATACAAGTCAGCTGGAGGACGATTTATTGAATCTCGAACAATCATGAGTGTACCATCGTCTTTAACTGGTTCGGAACGTTATAATTAAATGTCAGTTTTGCGTCGGATTCGAAAACCTAGACTCAATGAGAACGATCACAAGGTGCCCGAGGCAGCAAGAGACCCTTGGAAACAAGTCGGCTGGAGGACGATGTATTGAATCTCGACCAAACATGAGTGTACCATCGTCTTTAACAGGGTCGGAACGTTATAATTAAATGTCAGTTTAGCGTCAGATTCGAAAACCTAGACTCACACGAGAACGACCTTAAGGTGCCCGAGGCAGCGATGGACCCTATGAGACAAGTAGGCTGGAGGACGATGTATTGAATCTCGAAAAAACATGAGTAACCATCGTCTTTAGCAGGGTCGGAACATTATAATTAAATGTCAGTCTAGCGTCCGATTAGAAAACCTAACTCACACGAGAACGACCTTAAGGTGCCCGAGGCAGCAATAGACCCTTGTAGACAAGTCGGCTGGAAGACGATGTATTGAATCTCGACCAAACTTGAATATACTATCATGGTTAGCAGGGTCGGAACGTTAGAATTCAATGTCAGATTTGCGTCGGACTCGGAAATGTAGACTCATAGGAGAACGACTAGAAAGTGCCCGAGGTAGCAATAGAGCATCCATTATAGACAAGTCGGCTTGAGGACGATTTATTGAATCTCGACCATTCATCAGTGTACCATCGTCTTTAGCAGGGGCGGAACGTTATAATTAAATGTCAGTTTTGCGTCGGAATCGAAAACCTAGACTCACAGGAGAACGATCATAAAGTGCCCGAGGCAGCAATAGACCCATGGAGACACGTCGGCTGGAGGACGATGTATTGAATCTCGAGCAATCTTGAATCTACCATCGTCGTTAGCAGGGTCGGAACGTTAGAATTCAATGTCAGCCTTGCGTCCGATTCGAAAACCTAGACTCAGATGAGAACGCCCATAAGGTGCCCGAGGCAGCAATAGACGCTTGGAGACAAGTCGGCTGGAGGGCGATGTATTGAATCTCGACGAAACTTGAATGTACCATGGTCTTTAGCAGCGACGGAACGTTATAATTAAATGTCAGTTTTACGTCGGATTCGAAAAACTAGACTCACAGGAGAACGACCATAAGGTGCCCGAGGCAGCAATAGACCCATGGAGACAATTCGGCTGGAGGACGATGTATTGAAACTCGACCAAACTTGAATGTACCATCGTCGTTAGCAGTGTCGGAACGTTAGAATTCAATGTCAGTCTATCGTCCGATTCGTAAATCTAGACTCTAATGAGAACACCCAGAAGGTGCCCGAGGCAGCAATAGACCCTTGGAGACAAGTCGGCTGGAGGACGATGTATTGAATCTCGACCAAACTTGAATATACTATCATGGTTAGCAGAGTCGGAACGTTAGAACTCAATGTCAGTTTTGCGACGGATTCGAAAATGTAGACTCACAGGAGTACGACCATAAATTGATCGAGTTAGCAATAGACCATCCATTATAGACAAGTCGTCTGGAGGACGATTTATTGAATCTCGACCATTCTTTAGCAGGGCCGGATCTTTATAATTAAATGTAAGTTTTGCGTCGGATTCGAAAACCTAGACTCACAGGAGAACGACCATAAGGTGACTGAGGCAGCAATAGACCCTTGGAGACGAGTCGGCTGGAGGACGATGTAATTAATCTTGACCAAACTTGATTGTACCATCGTCGTTAGCAGGTTCGGAACGTTAGAATTAAATGTCAGTTTTGCGTCCGATTCGAAAATATAGACTCAGAGGAGGACGACCATAAGGTGTCCGAGGCAGCGATAGACCCTTGGAGACAAGACGGCTGGAGGACGATGAATTGAATCTGGAACAAACTTGAATGTATAATCGTCTTAAGAAGGGCCGGAGCGTTAGAATTCAATGTCAGTTTTTCGTCGGATTTGAAAATGTAGACTCACAGGAGAATGACCATCAGGTGCCCGAGGCAGCAACAGACCCCTGGGCACAAGTCAGCTGGAGGACGATTTATTGAATTTCGACCAAATATCAGTGAACCATCGTCATTAGCAGGGTCGGAACTTTATAAGTAAATGTCAGTTCTGCGTCGGATTCGAAAACCTAGAATCACAGGAGGACGACCATAAGGTGCCCGAGGCAGCAATAGACCCTTGGAGAGAAGTCAGCTGGAGGACGATGTATTGAATCTCGACGAAACTTGAATGTACCATGGTCTTAAGCAGGGTCGGAAAGTTATAATTAAATGTCAGTGTTGTGTCGGATTCGAAAACCTAGACTCACAGGAGAACGACCATAATGTGCCCGAGGCAGCAATAGACCCTTGGAGACAAGTCGGCAGGAGGACGATGTATTGAATCTCGACCAAACTTGAATGTACCATCGTCGTTAGCAAGGGCAGAACGTTAGAATTCAATGTCAGTTTTGCGTCCGATTCGAAAATCTAGACTCAGAGGAGAACGCCCATAAGGTTCACGAGGCAGCAATAGACCCTTGGAGACAAGTCGGCTTAAGGACGATGTATATAATCTTGACCAAACTTGAATGTACCATCGTCGTTAGCAGGTTCGGAACGTTAGAATTAAATGTCAGTATTGCGTACGATTCGAAAATACAGACTCAGAGGAGGACGACCATAAGGTGCCCGAGGCAGCAATAGACCCTTGGAGACATGTCGGCTGGAGGACGATGTATTGAATCTTGACAGAATTTGTGTGTTCCATCGTCATTAGGAGGCTCTGAACGTCATAATTAAATGTCAGTTTGGCATCGGAATCGAAAAGGAGACTCCCAGGAGAAAGACCATATGGTGCCAGAGGAAGCAGTAGACCCATGGAGACAAGTCGGCTGGAGGACGATGTATTGAATCTCAACCAAACTTGTGTGTACCATCGTCTTTAGCAGGGTTGGAGACAAGTAGGCTGGTGGACGATGAATTGAATCTGGACCAATCTTAAATAAATCATCGTCTTAAGAAGGGCCGGAACGTTACAATTCAATGTCAGTTTTTCGTCGGATTCGAGAATGTAGATTCACAGGAGAACGACCATCAGGTCCCCGAGGCAGCATAGACCCTTGGACACAAGTCAGGTGGAGGACGATTTATTGAATCTCGACCAAATATCAGTGTACCATCGTCATTAGCAGGGTCGGAACTTTATAAGTAAATGTCAGTTCTGCGTCGGATTAGAAAACCTAGAATCACAGGAGGACGACCATAAGGTTCCCGAGGCAGCAATAGCCCCTTGGAGAGAAGTCAGCTGGTTGACGATGTATTGAATCTCGACGAAACTTGAATGTACTATGGTCTTAAGCAGGGTCGGAGCGTTGTAATTAAATGTCAGTTTTGTGTCGGATTCGAAAACCTAGACTCACAGGAGAACGACCATAATGTGCCCGAGGCAGCAATAGACCCTTGGAGACAAAGCGGCTGGAGGACGATGTATTAATCTCGACCAAATTTGAATGTACCATCGCCGTTAGCAAGGGCAGAACGTTAGAATCCAATGTCAGTTCTGCGATCGATTCGAAAATCTAGACTCAGAGGAGAACGCCCATAAGGTTCACGAGGCAGCAATAGACTCTTGGAGACATGTCGGCTGGAGGACGATGTATTGAATCTCGAACAAACTTTAATGTACCATCGTTCTTAGCAGGGTCGGAACGTTAGAATTAAATGTCAGTTTTGCGTCAGATTCGAAAATATAGACTCAGAGGAGGACGACCACATGGTGTCCGAGGCAGCGATTGACCCTTGGAGACAAGTCGGCTGGAGCATGATGTATTCAATCTAGACCACACTTTAATGTAGCATCGGCGTTAGCAGGTTCCGAACGTTAGAATTAAATGTCAGTTTTCGGTCGGATTCGAAAATGTAGACTCACAGGAGAACGACCTTAAAATGCCCGAGGTAGTAATAGACCTTCCATTATAGACAAGTCGGCTGGAGGACGATTGATTGAACCTCGACCATTCATTAGTGTGCCATCGTCTTTGGCAGGGTCTGAACGTTATAATTAAATGTCAGTTTTGCGTCGGTTTCGAAAACTTAGACTCACAAGAGAACGACAATATGGTGACCGAGGCAGCAATAGACCCTTGGAGACAAGTTGGCTGGAGGACGATGTATTGATTCTCGACCAAACTTGAATGTTCTATCGTCGTTAGCAGGGTCGGAACTCTAGAATTCAATGTCAGTTTTGCATCGGATTCGAAAATCTAGTCTCTCAGGACAACGACCATAAGCTGCCCGAGGCAGCAATAGACTCTTGGAGACAAATTTGCTCTAGGACGATGTATTGAATCTCAACCAAACTTGTATGTATCATCGACGTTAGCAAGGTCGGAATGTTTGAATTCACTGTCAGTTTTGCGTCGAATTCGAAAATGTAGACTCACAGGACAACGACCATAATGTGCCCGAGGTAGCAATATACCTTTAGAAACAAGTCGGCTGGAGGACGATTTATTGAATCTCGACCAATCATGAGTGTACCATCGTCTTTAGCAAGGTCGGAACGTTATAATTGAATGTCAGTTTTGCGTCGGATTCGAAAATGTAGACTCACAGGATAACGACCACAAGGTGCCCGAGACAGCAATAGACCCTAGGAGAGAAGTCGGCTGGAGGACGATGTATTAAATCTCGACCAAACTTGAATGTACCATGGTCTTTAGCAGGGTCGGAACGTTATAATGAAATGTCAGTTTTGGGACGGATTCGAGAACCTAGTTTCACAGGAGAACGACCACAAGGTGCCCGAGGCAGCAATAGACCCTAGGAGAAAAGTCGGCTGGAGGACGATGTATTGAATCTCGACCAAACTTGAATGTATCATCGTCTTTAGCAGGGCCGGAACGCTAGAATTCAATGTCAGTTTTTCCTCGGATTCGAAAATGTAGACTCACAGGAGAACGACCATAAGGTGCCGGAGGAAGCAATAGACCCTTGGAGAGAAGTCGGTGGAGGAGGATGTATTAAATTTCGACGCTATTTGTGTGTTCCATTGTCAGTGGGAGGATATGAGCGTTACAATTAACTGTCAGTTTTGCGTCGGAATCGAAAAGGAGACTCAAAGCAGGAAGAGCATAACGTGCCCGAGGCAGCAATACACCCTTGGAGAGAAGTAGGCTGGAAGAAGAAGTATTGAATCGAGACGAAATTTGTGTGTTCCATCGACGTTAGCAGGGTCCGTCCGTTAATATTAAATGTCAGTTTTGCGTGGGATTCCATAATCTAGACACGAAGGAGAACGACCGTTAGGTGCCCGAGGCAGCAATAGACCCTTGGAGACAAGTCGGCTGGAGGACGATGTATTTAATCTTGACCAAACTTGAATGTAAAATCGTCGTTAGCAGGTTCGGAGCGTTGGAATTAAATGTCAGTTTTGCGTCCGATTCGAGAATATACACTCAGAGGAGGACGACCATAAGGTGTCCGAGGCAGCGATTGACCCTTGGAGACAAGTCGGCTGGAGGACGATGTATTGAATCTCGACCAAACTTGAATGTACTATCATTGTTAGCAGGGTCGGAACGTTAGGATTCAATGTCAGTTTTGCGTCGTATTCGAAAATGTAGACTCACAGGAGAACTGATTAACACTGTCAATAATAGTAATTACTTCCCTCGTAGAGCAAGTTTGTGATAATTGTAGTCAGTTTTTGACAGTTTCTTATTGTAGTAGCGGAACTTAGATAAAGTTGTTTTCTTGTTTCAATAATTGTAAAATTTCACCATGAGTGAGAAGTGTGGGCTTTGCCGTAGGTTCGTGAGTAGTGGATTGCGGTGTGAGACTTGTTCGAAGTATTTTCACTGGGGGGAATGCAGCGGGGAAGCCAGTGGGCATTCTGGTGAGATCCTCTCCTGGAACTGCAGGTTATGTAGCAAGAGTAAATTGATAGAGGAGCAGGAGCGTAAGATCTGTGCCCTTCAGGTGCAGTTGAAAAACGCACAGGAGGAGCTAGATAGGATGAGGAGGGAGAAGGGGGTTGCGGAATGGGAGCTGTCAGTTGGCAAGAGATCGGCTGGGAGAAGCAGATTTTCAGATAGTTTTACTATTGGTGATTGTAATAGATATGACCAACTGTCAGAGTCTAGTGAAGAGGAATCTCTAGTAGCTGTAGATGTAGGAAGTATGCAGCAGACCTCAGCAGTTACGGTGGCTAGGGTAGTTCTCATGGTAGAGGTGTAGGCCAGCAGTTGCAGGAAGTTTTGGGGAGTGAGTACCAGGTCACCAGCATTGTGAAGCCTAATGCAGGATTGGCTCAGGTGACTTTTAACATAGGGGGGTTATGTAGGGATTTAACTAAAGAGGATCAGGTATTGATTGTGGGTGGGGCTGGTAATAGTATTGATAGGGATGGGGAGTATGACATAGATGGTGACCTGGAAAAGATAGCCACTCAGACTGGCAACACCAATGTGCATTTCGTGGAACTGTTTCAGCGTCACGATCGGCCTCAGCTTAATACAGCCGTCAGGCCCAATAACATGAGACTTGGGGGTGCGCTGATGACAGAAGGCATGAGTCACATTTCAGTGGTGTCGGTGGAGTCTATCAGTAGGACGGGTTTCACTAGACATGGCCTGCACCTCAACAGGTAAGGGAAGGGGAGGTTGGCAACACTTATAGGTGACAGCATAGGTGGGGGTGGTGGGATCACTCATGGGAAAATTCCGGTAGTTGTGGGTGTTAGAGCTGTACCTTTTTTAGATTGAAGTCAGCTGATAGGTATTCCTGCTTAAGGGAAGTCTCTCTAACAAAGAAACCACTTTCTACAAAGCTTGGGTATCCAATTAATGAGGGAATTAGTATATTTCATCAAAATATACAAGGTATTAGAGATAAAGGTTGTGAACTGCTTATAGATGTTGATTCTGAAATTATTGGTATATCTGAACACTTCTTAAATAAGGAGATAATTCAGAGGCTTCCTTTACCAGGATACAGGTTGGCTGGCAGCTTATCTAGGGGCTCTTTGCGGTGTGGGGGAGTAGCCATGTATGTGAAAAACGGTATCCCATTTGAGTCAATTGATGTTTCAAAGTACTGCACTGAAAAGGTGTTTGAATGTTGTGCAGGTGTGGTTAAATTTAGTGGAGCTAAACTTCTTACTGTTGTTATTTATAGATCCCCAGACTCCGATTTCACAACATTTTTGCTAAAGCTACAGGAGGTTCTTGATTCACTTTATAGGAAATACAAAAAGTTAGTTATATGTGGTGACTTCAATATTAATTGTATAAGTGATTGTGCAAGGAAAAGGATGCTGGTAGACCTCCTTAATTCATATAATCTTATGCAAACCGTATTCTTTCCAACGAGAGTGCAAGGGAACAGTAGAACAACCATAGACAATATTTTTGTTCATTCGTCATTATTAGAAGGGCATTCCGTTAGCAAAAAGGTGAATGGCCTTTCAGATCATGATGCACAAATTTTAAGTCTAAAAGATTCTTGTGCTGCAACACATGTTAAATATAGTTACCAACTATTTAGGAAAGCTGATCCAGTTGCTGTACAGGCTTTTGTAAACCTTATCAAGGAACAAGAGTGGCAAGATGTTTATAGTGCTGATACAGTAGACGATAAATATAATGCTTTCCTCAAGACTTTTCTCGTGCTCTTTGAAAGTTGCTTTCCGTTAGAACGTTCAAAACAGTGTACTAGCACAAACAGGCAGCCTGGGTGGCTGACTAAAGGGATAAGAATATCTTGTAGAACAAAGTGGCAATTATATCAAAACGTTAGAAACAGTCAAAATCTAAATGCAGCAGCCCATTACAAACAGTATTGTAAGGTGCTTAAAAAAGTTATTAGGAAGGCAAAAAGTATGTGGTATGCAGATAGAATAGCTAAGTCTCAGGATAAAATTAAAACCATATGGTCGTAAAGGAAGTGGCTGGTCTGCAGAGACAGGTCGAGAATATAGAATCAGTGCGTAGTGGGGATGTCCGTATTACTGATAGGTCGCATATATGTACAGTACTTAATAATCACTTTCTGAATATAGCAGGTGAACTAAATAGAAACCTAGTCCCAACAGGGAATCATATAGCGCTCTTAGAAAAAAGTGTTCCGAGACTGTTACCTGAAATGCTCCTCCATGATACTGACAAGAGGGAGATTGAGTTAATAATTAAATCACTAAAGACCAAGAACTCTCATGGATATGACGGGGTATCTAGCAGAACACTGAAGTATTGTTCCACGTATGTTAGCTCAGTACTTAGCCATATCTGTAAGTTTTCCTTTAGGAGTGGTCGGTTTCCTGACCGATTAAAGTACTCGGTAGTGAAGCCACTTTATAAAAAGGGAGACAGGGATAATGTTGACAATTATAGACCTATTTCTATGCCATCGGTGTTTGCTAAAGTTATCGAGAGGGTTGTATATACAAGGTTACTGCAGCATTTAAATTCACACAATTTGCTGTCAAATGAACAGTTTGGTTTTAGAAATGGCTTAACAACTGAAAATGCTATAGTCTCTTTTCTCTGTGAGGTTTTGGACGGATTAAATAAAATGTTGCGAACGTTAGGTTTTTTCTTCGATTTAACGAAGGCTTTTGACTGTGTTGACCACAAAATATTACTGCAGAAGTTGGAACATTATGGAGTAAGGGGAGTAGCTTACAATTGGTTCGCCTCCTACTTTAAGAACAGAAATCAGAAGGTAAACCTCCGCAATATCGACAGTGGTAATGATGTTCAGTCCCAATGGGGCACTGTTAAATGGGGCGTTCCCCAAGGGTCGGTGCTGGGGCCACTGCTGTTCCTTATTTATGTAAATGATATGCCTTCTAGTATTACAGGTGATTCAAAAATATTTCTGTTTGCTGATGACACCACCTTGGTAGTGAAGGATCTTGTGTGTAATATTGAAACATTATCAAATAATGTAGTTCATGATATAAGTTCGTGGCTTGTGAAAATAATTTGATGCTAAATCACAGTAAGACTCAGTTTTTACAGTTTCTAACCCACAATTCAACAAGAACTGACATTGTAATCAGACAGAATGGGCATGTTATAAGCGAGACGGAACAGTTCAAGTTCCTAGGCGTACGGATAGATAGTAAGCTGTTGTGGAAAGCCCATGTTCAGGATCTTGTTCAGAAACTAAATGCCGCTTTATTTACCATTAGAACAGTATCTGAAATAAGTGACATTTCAACACGAAAAGTAGTATACTTCGCATATTTTCATACGCTTATGTCATATGGTACTATTTTTTGGGGTAATTCTTCTGATTCAAAAAGGGTATTTTTGGCTCAAAAACGGGCGGTTCGTGCTATGTATGGTGTAAGTTCGAAAACCTCTTGTCGACCCCTATTCAATAGTCTGGGAATTTTGACATTGCCCTCACTCAGTTAATACTAGGCAGAAATCAAATCTGCATGTGGAATACACTTCCTTGACTCTTGTGCAGAAAGGAGTGCAGTATTCTGCTGCATCCATTTTCAACAAGCTACCACAAGAACTCAAAAATCTTAGCAGTAGCCCAAACACTTTTAAGACTAAACTGAAGAGTTTCCTCATGGCTCACTCCTTCTATTCTGTCAAGGAGCTCCTGGAAGAGATAAAAAATTAAGCAAATTCCAGTGTTACATTCTTGATTTTCTTTATTTAAACTAATGACTTGTCGCCTGAATATGTTTCTTATATTTCTTTTTATCTGTTTCTACAAACGTGTTATAATTTCATGTATTGACTCGTCCCATGACCAACGAGACTTCTCCTAAATGTGCCCCGAGGCAGCAACAGACCCTTGGACACAAGTCAGCTGGAGGACGATTTATTGAATCTCGACAAAATATCAGTGTACCATCGTCATTAGCAGGGTCGGAACTTTATAAGTCAATGTCAGATCTGCGTCGGATTCGAAAACCTAGAATCACAGGATGACGACCATAAGGTGCCCGAGGCAGCAATAGACCCTTGGAGAGAAGTCAGCTGGAGGACGATGTATTGAATCTCGACGAAACTTGAATGTACCATGGTCTTAAGCAGGGTCGGAGCGTTATAATTAAATGTCAGTTTTGTGTCGGATTCGAAAACCTAGACTCACAGGAGAACGACCATAATGTGCCCAAGGCAGCAATAGACCCTTGGAGACAAGTCGGCTGGAGGACGATGTATTGAATCTCGACGAAATTTGAATGTACCATCGTCGTTAGCAAGGGCAGAACGTTAGAATTCAATGTCAGTTTTGCGTCCGATTCGAAAATCTAGACTCAGAGGACAACGCCCATAAGGATCACGAGGCAGCAATAGACCCTTGGAGACAAGTCGGCTGGAGGACGATGCATTGAATCTCGACCAAACTTGAATGTACCATCGTCGTTAACAGGGTCGGAACGTTAGAATTCAATGTCAGTTTTGCGTCCGATTCGAAAATCTAGACTCACAGGAGATCGACCATATGGTGCCCGAGGCATAAATAGACCACTGGAGACACTTCGGCTGGAGGACGATGCATTGAATCTCGACCAAACTTGAATGTACTATCGTATTTAGCAGGGTCATACACATAGTCATTTTTGCGTCGGATTCGTAAACCTAGACTCACAGGGGAACGACCATAAGGTGCCCGGGGCAGCAATACACCCTTGGAGACAAGTCGGCTGGAGGACGTTGTACTGAATCTCGACCAAACTTGAATGTATCATCGTCGTTAGCATGATCGGAACGTTAGAATTCAATGTCAGTTTTGCGTCGGATTCGAAAATGTAGACTCACTGGAGAAAGACAATAAAGTGCCCGAGGCAGCAATAGACCCTTGGAGACAAGTCGGCTGGAGGACGATGTATTGAATCTCGACCAAACTTGAATATACTATCATGGTTAGCAGCGTCGGAACGTTAGAATTCAATGTCAGTTTTGCGTCGGTTTCGAAAATGTAGACTCACAGGAGAACGACCATAAAGTGCTCGAGGTAGCAATAGACCATCCATTATAGACAAGTCGGCTGGAGGACGATTTATTGAATCTCGACCATTCATGAGTGTACCGTCGTCTTTAGCAGGGCCGGAACTTTATAATTAAATGTCAGTTTTGCGTCGGATTCGAAAACCTAGACTCAAAGGAGTACGACCATAAGGTGACCGAGGCAGCAATAGACCGTTGGAGACACGTCGGCTGGAGAACGATTTATTTAATCTTGACCAAACTTGAATGTACCATCGCCGTTAGCAGATTCGGAACGTTAGTATTAAATGTCAGTTTTGCGTCACATTCGAAAATGTAGACTCAGAGGAGACCGACCATAAGGTGTCCGAAGCAGCGACTGACCCTTGGACCCAAGTCGGCTGGAGCACGATGTGTTGAATCTCGACCACACTTGAATGCACCATCGTCTTTAGCAAGGTCGGAACGTTATAATTGAATGTCAGTTTTGAGTCGGATTCGAAAACGTAGACTCGCAGGAGAACGACCATAAGGTGCCCGAGGCAGCAATAGACCCTTGGAGACAAGTCGGCTGGAGGACGATGTATTATATCTCGACCAAATTTGAATGTACCATCGTCGTTAACAGGGTCGGAACGTTAGAATTAAATGTCAGTTTTGCGTCCGATTCGAAAATCTAGACTCAGAGGAGATCGACCATATGGTGCCCGAGGCATAAATAGACCACTGGAGACACTACGACTGGAGGACGATGTTATGAATCTCTACCAAACTTGAATGTGCTATCGTCGTTAGCAGGGTCATAGTCATAGTCATTTTTGCGTCGGATTCGTAAATCTAGACTCACAGGGGAACGACCATAAGATGCCCGAAGCAGCAATACACCCTTGGAGACAAGTCGCCTGGAGGACGATGTACTGAATCTCGACCAAACTTGAATGTATCATCGTCGTTAGCATGGTCGGAACGTTAGAATTCAATGTCAGTTTTGCGTCGGATTCGAAAATGTAGACTCACTCGAGAAAGATAATAAGGTGCCCGAGGCAGCAATAGACCCTTGGAGACAAGTCGGCTGAGGGACGATGTATTGAATCTGGACCAAACGTGAATGTATCATCGTCGTTAGCAGGGCCAGAACGTTAGAATTCAATGTCAGTTTAGCGTCGGATTCGAAAATGTAGACTCACAGGAGAACGACCACAAGGTGCCCGAGGCAGCAATAGACCCTTGGAGTGAAGTTGGCTGGTGGACGATGTATTAAATCTCGACCAAACTTGAATGATCCATGGTCTTTAGCAGGGTCGGGACGTGATAATTAAATGTCAGTTTTGGGTCGGATACGAAAACCTAGTTTCACAGGAGTACGACCATAAGATGCCTGAGGCAGCAATAGACCCTAGTAGACAAGTCGGCTGGAGGACGATGTATTGAATCTCGACCAAACTTGAATGTACCATCGTCGTTACCAGTGTCGGAACGTTAGAATCCAACGTCAGTTTTGCGTCGGGAGTCGAAAATGTAGACTCACAGGAGGCAGCAATAGATCCTTGGAGACAAGTCGGCTGGAGGACGATGTATTGAATCTCGACCAAACTTGAATGTTCCATGGTCTATAACAGGGTCGGAACGTTATAATTAAATGTCAGTTTTGCGTCGGATTCGAAAACCTAGTTGCACAGGAGAACTACCATAAGGTGCCCGAGGCAGCAATAGACCCTTGTAGACAAGTCGGCTGGAGGACGATGTATTGAATCTCGACCAAACTCGAATGTACCATTGTCGTTACCAGTGTTGGAACGTTAGAATTCAATGCCAGTTTTGCGTCGGATTCGAAATTGTAGACTCACACGAGAACGACCATAAGGTGCCGGAGGAAGCAATAGACCCTTGGAGAGACGTCGGTGGAGGACGATGTATTTAATTTCGATGCTATTTGTGTGTTCCATCGTCATTAGGACGTTATGAGCGTTACAATTAACTGTCAGTTTTGCGTCTGATTCAAAAAGGAGACTCACAGCAGAAAGATCATAACGTGCCCGAGGCAGCAATAGACTTTGGTTGAGAAGTAGGCTGGAGGACGATGTATTGAATCGAGACGAAATTTGTGTGTTCCATCGACGTTAGCAGGGTCCGTCTGTTAGAATTAAATGTCAGTTTTGCGTCGGATTCCATAATAGAGACACACAGGAGAACGACCGTTAGGTGCCCAAGGCAGCAATGGACCAATGGTGAGAAGTAGGCTGGAGGACCATGTATTGAAATGTGACGATATTTGTGTGTTCCATCGTCGTTAGCAGGGACGAAACGTCAGAATTAGAAATCAGTTTTGGGTCGGATTCGAAAATGTAGGCTCACAGGAGAACGACCATAAGGTGCCCGAGGCAGCAATAGCCCCTTGAATACAAGTCGGCTGGAGGACGATTTATTGAATCTCGACCAAATATGAGTGTACCATCGTCATTAGCGGGGCGGAACTTTATAATTTAATGTCAGTTCTGCGTCGGATTCGAAAATCTAGACTCACAGGACGACGACCATAAGGTGCCCGAGGCAGCAATAGACCCTTGGAGAGAAGTCGGCTTGAGGACGATGTATTGAATCTCGACCAAACTTGAATGTACAATGGTCTTTAGCAGGGTCGGAACGTTATAATTAAATGTAAGTTTTGCGTCGGATTCGAAAACCCAGACTCACAGGAGAACGAACATAAGGTGCCCGAGGCAGCAATAGACCCTTAGAGACAAGTCGTCTGGAGGGCAATGTATTGAATTTCGACACAATTTGTGTTCCATCGTCATTAGGAGGCTCTGAACGTTACAATTTCTAGTCAGTTTTTCGTCGGATCCGAAAAGGAGACTCACAGTAGAAAGACCTTAAGGTGCCCGATGCAATAGACCCTTGGAGTGAAGTAGGCTGGAGGACGATCTATTGAATCACGACGAAATTTGTGTGTTCCATCATCATTAGAAGGGTTCGTACTTTCGAATGAAATGCAAGTTTTGCGTCGGGTTCGAAAACCTAGACTCACAGGAGAGCGATCATAAGGTGCCCCAGGCAGCAATGGATCCTATGAGACAAGTCGGCTGAAGGACGATGCATTGAATCTCGACCAAACTTGAATGTATCATCGTCGTTAGCAGAGTCGGAACATTAGAATTAAACGTTAGTTTTGCGTCCGATTCGACAATCTAGAGTTAGAGGAGAACGACCATAACGCGCCTGAGGCAGCGATAGACCCTTGGAGACAACTCGGCTGGAGGACGATGTACTGAATCTCGACCAAACTTGAATGTACTATCGTCGTTAGCAGGGTCATAGTCATAGTCATTTTTGCGTCGGATTCGTAAATCTAGACTCACAGGGGAACGACCATAAGGTGCCCGATGCAGCAATAGACCCTTCGAGTGTTGTCGGCTGGAGGACGATGTATTGTATCTCGACCAAACATGAATGTACTGTCATTGTTACCAGGGTCGGGACGTTAGAATTCAATGTCAGGTTTGCGTCGGATTCGTTAATGTAGACTCACAGGAGAACGACCATAAAGTGCCCGAGGCAGCAATAGACCCTTGGAGACAAGTCGGCTGGAGGACGATGTACTGAATCTCGATCAAACTTGAATGTATCATCGTCGATAGCATGGTCAGAACGTTAGAATTCAATGTCAGTTTTGCGTCGGATTCCAAAATCTAGACTTACAGGAGAACGACCATAAGGTGCCCGAGGCAGCAATAGACCTTTGGAGACAAGTCGGCTGGAGGACGATGTATTGAATCTCGACCCAATTTGTGTGTTCCATCGTCATTAGGAGGCTCTGAACGAGACGAAATTTGTGTTATCCATCGTCGTTAGCAGGGTCCGTACGTTAGAATTAAATGTAAGTTTTGCGTCGGAAGCCAAAATGTAGACACACAGGAAAACGACCGTTAGGTGCCCGAGGCAGCAATAGACCCTTGGAGACATGTCGGCTGGAGGGCGATTTATTGAATGTCGACCAAACATTGTCTTTAGTAGGGTCGGAACGTTATAATTAAATGTCAGTTTTGCGTCGGATTCGACAACCCACAATCACAGGTGAACGACCATTAGCTGCCGGAGGCAGCAATAGACCCTTGGAGACAAGTCGGCTGGACGACGTTGTATTGAATCTCGACCAAACTTGAATGTACCATCGTCGTTAGCAGGGTCGGAACGTTACAAATAAAAGACAGTTTTGCGTCTGACTCGAAAATCTAGACTCACAGGAGAACGTCCATAAGGTCCCCGAGGCAGCAATAGATCCTTGGAGACAAGTCGGATGGAGGAAGATGTATTGAATCTTGACCATACTTGAATGTACCATCGTCGTTAGCAGGGTCGCAACGTTCGTATTAAATGTCAGTTTTGCGTTCGATTCGAAAATCTAGACTCACAGGAGAACGACCATAAGGTGCCGGAGGCAACAATTGACTCTTGGAGACAAGTCGGCTGCAGGACGATTTACTGAATCTCGACCAAACTTGAATGTACCATCGTCGTTAGTAGGGTCGGACCTTTTGATTTAAATGTCTGTTTTGTGTCGGATTCGATAATGTAGACTTCTGGAGATCGACAATAAGGTGCCCGAGGCATAAATACACCACTAGAAACAAGTAGGCTGGAGGACGATGTATTGAATCTCGACCAAACTTGAATGTATCATCGTCGTTAGCAGGGCCCTAACGTTAGAATTCAATGTCAGTTTTGCGTCGGATTCGAAAATGTGGACTCGCAGGAGAACGACCATAAGGTGCCGAGGCAGCAATGTTCCCTTGGAGACAAGTCGCCTGGAGGAAGATGAATTGAATCTCGACACAATTTGTGTGTTCCATCATCATTAGGAGGCTCTGTTCGATACAATTAACTGTCAGTTTTGCATCGGATTCGAAAAGGTGACTCACCAAAGAAAAACGATAAGGTGCCCGAGACAGCAATAGACCCTTGGAGAGAAATAGGTTGGAGGACGATGTATTGAATCGAGACGAAATTTGTGTGTTCCATCGTCGTTAGCAGAGTACGTTAGAATTAAATGTCAGTTTTGCGTCGGAGGCCAAAATGTAGACACACAGGAAAACGACCGTTACGTGCCCGAGGCAGCCATGGACCCTTGGAGAGAAGTACGCTGGAGGACCATGTATTGAAATGCGACGAAATTTGTGTATTCCATCGACTTTAGCAGGGTCGGAACGTCAGTATTAAATATCAGTTTGGCGTCGGATTCGAAATTGTATACTCACAGGAGAACGACCATAATGTGCCGGAGGGAGCAATAGACCCTTGGAGACAAGTCGGCAGGACGACGATGTATTGAATCTCGACCAAACTTGAATGTACCATCGTCGTTAGCAGGGTCGGAACGTTACAATTAAAAGGCCGGCCGAAGTGGCCGTGCGGTTAAAGGCGCTGCAGTCTGGAACCGCAGGACCGCTACGGTCGCAGGTTCGAATCCTGCCTCGGGCATGGATGTTTGTGATGTCCTTAGGTTAGTTAGGTTTAACTAGTTCTAAGTTCTAGGGGACTAATGACCTCAGCAGTTGAGTCCCATAGTGCTCAGAGCCATTTGAACCGTTACAATTAAAAGTCAGTTTTGCGTCTGACTCGAAAAATCTAGACTCACAGGAGAACGTCCATAAGGTGCCCGAGGCAGCAATATATCCTTGGAGACAAGTCGGATGGAGGACGATGTATTGAATCTCGACCAAACTTGAATGTACTGTCGTCGATATCAGGGTCGGAACGTTAGAATTCAATGTAAGATTTCGTCGGATTCGAAAATCTAGACTCACAGGAGAACGACCATAGGGTGCCCAAGAGACAGCCTTAGACCCTTGGAGACAAGTCGGCTGGCGGACGATATATTGAATCTCGACACAATTTGTGTGTTGCAACGTCATTAGGAGGTTCTGAACGTTTCAATTAACTGTCAGTTTTGCGTCGGATTCAAAAAGGAGACTCACAGGAGTATGACCATAAGGTGCCCGAGGCAGCCCTAGACTCTTGGAGACAAGTCGGCTCCAGGACGATGTATTGAATTTTGACCACACTTGAATGTACCATCGGATTAAGCAGGTTCGGAACGTTAGAATTAAATGTCAGTTTTGCGTCCGATTCGAAAATCTAGTCTCACAGGAGAACGACTATAAGGTGCCCGAGGCATAAATAGTCCACTAGAGACAAGTCGGCTGGTAGACGATGTATCGAATCTCAACCTAACTTGAATGTATCATCGTCGTTAGCAGGGTCGGGACGTTAGAATTCAATGTCAGATTTTCGTCGGATTCTAAAATGTAGACTCACAAGAGAACGACCATAAGGTGCCCGAGGCTGCATTAGACCCTTGGAGACAAGTCGGCTGGAGGACGATGTATTGAATCTGGACCAGACTTGAATGTATCATCGTCGTTAGCAGGGCCGGAACGTTAGAAATCAATGTCAGTTTTGCGTCGGATGCGAAAATGTAGACTGACAGGAGAACGACCATAAGGTGCCCGAGGCAGCAATAGACCCCTGCAGACATATCGGCTGGATTACGATGTATTGCATCTGGACCAAACTTGAACGTACTATCGTCGATATAAGGGGCGGAACGTTAGAATTCAATGTCAGTTTTCGTCGGATTCGAAAATCTAGACCCACAGGAGAACGACCATAAGGTGCCCGAGGCAGCAATAGACGCTTCGAGACAAGTCGGCTGTAGGACGATGTATTGAATCTCGACACAATGTGTGTTCCATCGTAATTAGGAATCTCTGAACCTTAAAATTAAGTGTCAGTTTTGCGTCGGATTCGAAAAGGAGACTCACAGGAGAAAGACCATAAGGCGCCCGAGGCAGCAATAGACCTTTGGAGATTAGTAGGCTGGAGGACGAGGTATTGAATCGAGACGAAATTTGTTTCATCCATCGTCGTTAGCAGGGTCCGTACGTTAGAATTAAATGTCAGTGTTGCGTCGGATTCCAAAATCTAGACTCACACGAGAACGACCTTTACGTGCCCGAGGCAGCAAAAGACCCTTAGAGAGAAGTCAGCTGGAGGACAACGAATTGAATCTCGACCTAACATGAGTGTACCATCGTCTTTAGTAGGGTCGCAACGTTATAACTGACTGTCAGTTTTGCGTCGGATTCAAAAAACCTAGACTCACAGGAGAACGACCATAAGGTGCCCGAGAAAGATATAGAACCTTGGAGACAATTCATCGAGTCGACGATGTAATGAATCTCGACACAATTTGTGTGTTGCAACGTTATTAGGAGGCTCTGAACGTTACAATTAGTTGTCAGTTTTGCGTCGGATTAAAAAAGGAGACTCACAGGAGAAAGACCATAAGGTGATCGAGGCAGCAATAACCTTTGGAGAGAAGTAGGCTGGAGGACGATGTATTGAAACGCGACGAAATTTGTGTGTTCCATCGTCGTTAGCAAGATCGGAACGCAGATTTAAATATCAGTATTGCGTCGGATTAAAAAATCAAGACTCACAGGAGAACGATCATAAGGTGCCCAAGGCAGGAATAAACCCTTGGAGACATGTCGGCTGGAGGACGATATATTGAGTCTCGACCAAACTTGAATGTATCAGCGTCGTTAGCATGTTCAGAACGTTAGAATTCAATGCCAGTTTTGTATCGGATTCGAAAATGTAGACTCACAGGACCATGACCATAAGATGCCCGAGGCAGCAATAGACCCTTGGAGACAAGTCGTCTGGAGGAAGGTGTATTAGATCTGTACCAAAGTTGAATGTATCATCGTCGATAGCAGGGTCGGAACGTTAGCATCCAATGTGAGTTTTACGTCGGATTCGAAAATGTAGACTCCCAAGAGAACGACCATAAGTTGCCCGAGACAGCAATAGACCCTTGGAGACAAGTCGGCTGGAGAACGATGTATTGAATCCGGACCAAACGTGAATAAACCATCGTCGTTAGCTGGGTCCGAACGTTAGAATTCAATGTCAGTTTTGTGTCGGTATCGAAAATCTAGACTCACATGAGAAAGACCATAAGGTGCCCGTGGCAGCAATAGACCGTTGGAGAGAAGCCGGCTGGAGGACGAAGAATTGAATCTCGACCAAACTTGAATGTACCATCGTCTTTAAATGTCAGTATTGCGTCGGATTCGAAAACCTAGACTCACAGGTGAACGACCATAAGATGCCCGAGGCCGCAATAGACCCTTGGAGACAAGTCGGCTGCAGGACGATGTATTGAATCTCGACCAAACTTGAATGTACCATCGTCGTTAGCAGGGTCGGAACGTTAGAATTAAATGTCAGTTTTGCATCCTATTCGAAAATCTAGACTCACAGGACAACGACCACTGGAGTCAAGTCGCCTGGAGCACGAAGTACTGAATCTCGAACAAACTTGAATGTATTAACGTCGTTAGCAGGTCGGAACGTTAGAATTCAATGTCAATTTTGCGTCGGATTCGAGAATATAGACTCACATGAGAACGACCATAGGTTGCCCGACTCAGCAATTGACCCTTTGAGAGAAGTCGGCTGGAGGACGATGTATTGAATCTCGACACTATTTGTATGTTTCATCGTCATTAGGAGGCTTTGCAAGTTGCAATTAACGGTCAGTTTTGAGTCGGATTCAAAAAGGAGACACGCAGGAGAATGACCATAAGGTGCCCGAGGCAGCAATAACCCTTGGGGAGAAGTAGGCTGGAGGACAATATATTGAACGAGACGAAATTTGCGTGGTCCATCGTCGTTAGCAGGGTTCGTACGTTTGAATTAAATGTCAGTTTTGCGTCGGATTCGAAAATCTAGACTTACAGCAGAACGACAGCTAGGTGCCCGAGGCAGCAATAGACCCTTGGAGAGATGTAGGCTGGAGGACCATGTATTGAAATGCGATGAAATTTATGTGTTCCATCGTCGTTAGCAGCATCGGAACGTCAGAATTAAATATCAGTTTTGCGTCGGGCTCGAAATTCTAGACTCACAGGAGAACGACCATAAGGTGCCGGAGGCAGCAATAGACCCCTGGGAGGGAAGCCGGCTGGAGGACGATGTATTGAATCTCGATCAAACTGAATGTATCATTGTCGTTAGCAGGGTCGGGACGTTAGAATTCAATGTCAGTTTTGCGTCGGATTCGAAAAGGAGACTCACAGGACAAAGACCATAAGTTGCCCGAGGCAGCAATGGACCGTTGGAGAGCAGTAGGCTAGAGAATTATGTATTGAAATGTGACGAAGTTTGTGTGTTCCAACGTCGTTAGCAAGGTCGGAACGTCAGAATTAAATATCAGTTTTACGTCGGATTCGAAAATTTAGACTCACAAGAGAACGACCATAAGTTGCCCGAGGCAGCAATAGAGCCTTGGAGACAAGTCGACTGGACGACTTTGTATTGAATCTCGACCAATCTCGAATGTATCATCGTCGTTAGCAGGGTCGGAACGTTAGAATTCAATGTCAGTTTTGCGTCGGATTCGAAAATGTAGACTGACAGGAGAACGACCATAAGGTGCCCGAGGAACCAATAGTCCCTTGGAGACAAGTCGGCTGGAGGACGATGTATTGATCTCGACACAAATATTGTGTTCCATCGCCATTGGGAGGCTCTGAACGTTACAATTAACTGTCAGTTTTGCGTCGGATTCGAAAAGGAGACTCACAGGAGAAATACCATAAGGTGCCCGAGGCAGCAATAGACCCTTGGAGAGAAGTAGGCTGGAGGACGATGTAATGAATCGCGACCAAATATCTGTGTTCCATCCTCGTTAGCAGCGTACGTACGTTGGAATTAAATGTCAGTTTTGCGTCGGATTCCAAATTCTAGACTCACAGGAGAACGACCATCAGGTGCCCGAGACAGCAATAGACCCTTGGGGACAAGTCGGCTGGACGACGATGTATTGAATCTCGACCAATCTTGAATGTACCATCGTCGTTAGCAGGGTCGGAACGTTAATATTAAATGTCAGTTTGGCGTCCGATTCGAAAATCTAGATTCACAGGAGAACGACCATAAGGTGCCCCAGGCAGCAATAGACCCTTGGAGACAAGTCGGCTGGAGGACGATATATTGCATCTCGACCGAACTTGAGTGTACTATCATCGTTAGCAGCGTCAGAACGTTAGAATTAAATGACAGTTTTGCATCCGATTCGAAAATCTAGACTCACAGTAGAACGACCATAAGGTGCCCGAGGCATAAACAGACCACTGGAGACAAGTCGGCTGGAGCACGATGTATTGAATCTCGACCAAACTTGAATGTATTATCGTCGTTAGCAGGTCGGAACGTTAGAATTCAATGTCAGTTTTGCCTCGGATTCGAATATGTAGACTCCCAAGAGAACGACCATAAGGTGCCCTAGACAGCAATAGACCCTTGGAGACAAGTCGGCTGGAGGACGATGTATTGAATCCGGACCAAACTTGAATGAACCATCGTCGTTAGCTGGGTCCGAACGTTAGAATTAAATGTGAGTTTTGCGTCCGATTCGAAAATGTAGAATCACAGGAGAACGAACATAAGGTGCCCGAGGCAGCAATAGACCGTTGGAGAGAAGCCGGCTGGAGGACGAAGTATTGAATTTCGACCAAACTTGAATGTACCATCGTCTTTAAATGTCAGTTTTGCGTCGGATTCGGAAACCTAGACTCACAGGAGAAAGACCATAAGATGCCCGAGGCAGCAATAGACCCTTGGAGACAAGTCGGCTGCAGGACGATGTATTGAATCTCGACTAAACTTGAATGTACCATTGTCGTTAGCAGGGTCGGAACGTTAGAATTAAAAGTCAGTTTTGCATCCGATTCCAAAATCTAGACTCACAGGAGAACGACCATAAGGTGCCCGAGGCATAAATAGACCACTGGAGACAAGTCGGCTGGAGCACGATGTATTGACCCTCGACCAAACTTGAATGTATTATCGTCGTTAGCAGGGTCGGAACGTTAGAATTCAATGTCAGTTTTGCGTCGGATTCGAGAATATAGATTCACAGGAGAACGACCATAAGATGCCCGACTCAGCAATTGACCCTTGGAGAGAAGTCGGCTATAGGACGACGTATTGAATCTCGACGCAATTTGTTTGTTGCATCGTCATTAGGAGGCTTTGCTCGTTACAATTAACGGTCAGTTTTGAGTCGGATTCAAAAAGGAGTCTCACAGGAGAAAGACCATAAGGTGCCGAGGCAGCAAAAACCCTTGGTGAGAAGTAGGCTGGAGGACGATATATTGAATCGAGACGAAATTTGCGTGTTCCATCGTCGTTAGCAGGGTCCGTACGTTAGAATTAAATGTCAGTTTTGCGTCGGATTCCAAAATCTAGACTCACAGGAGAACGACCATTAGGTGCCCGTGACAGCAATAGTCCGTTGGAGACTAGTCGGCTGGACGACGATGTATTGAATCTCGACCAATCTTAAATGTACCATCGTCGTTAGCAGGGTCGGAACGTTAGAATTAAAGGTCAGTTTTGCGTCCGATTCGAAAATGTAGACTGACAGGAGAACGACCATAAGGTGCCCGAGGCAGCAATAGACCCCTGGAGACTAAACGGCTGGAGGACCATATATTGAAATACGGTGTTCCATCGACGTTAGCAGGATCGAAATGTCAGAATTAAATATCAGTTTTGCGTCGGATTTGAAAATCTAGACTCACAGGAGAACGACCATAAGGTGCCTGAGGCAGCAATAAACCCTTGGAGCGAAGTAGGCTGGAGGACCATGTAATCAAATGCAATGAAATTTGTGTTTTCCATCGTCGTTAGCAAGGTCGGAACGTCAGAATTGAATATCAGTGTTGCGTTGGATTCGAAAATCTTGACTCACAGGTGAACGACTATAAGGTACCCGAGGCAGGAATAAACCCTTTGGAGAGAAGTCGGCTGGAGGACGATGTATTGAATCTCGACCTAACTTGAACGAATCATCGTCGTTAGCAGGGTCGGAACGTTAGAATTTAATGTCAGTTTTGCGTCGGATTCGAAAATGTAGACTGACAGGAGAACGACTATAAGGTGCCCGAGGAAGCAATAGTCCCTTGGAGGCAAGTCGACTGGAGGACGATGTATTGAATCTCTACATAATTTGTGAGTTCCATCGTCATTAGGAGGCTCTGATCGTTACAATTAACTGTCAGTTTTGCGTCGGATTCGAAAAGGAGACTCACAGGAAAAATACCATGAGGTGCCCGAGGCAGCAACAGACCCTTTGGAGAGAAGTAGGCTGGAGGACGATGTATTGAATCGAGACGAAATTTGTGTGTTCCATCGCCGTTAGCAGGGTCCGTACGTTAGAATTAAATGTCAGTTTTGCGTTGGATTCCAAAATCTAGACTCACAGGAGGACGACCATTAGGTGCCCGAGGCAGCAATAGACCCTTGGAGACAAGTCGGCTGGACGACGATGTATTGCATCTCGACCAAACTTTAATGTATCATCGCCGTTAGCAGGGTCAGAACGTTAGAATTCAATGTCAGTTTTGGTTGGATTCGATTATCGAGACTCATAGGAGAAGGACCATAAGGTGCCCGAGGCAGCAATAGACCCTTGGAGAGAAGTCGGCTGGAGGACAAAGTATGGAATCTCGACCAAACTTGAATGTACCATCGTCTTTAGCAGGGCAGGAATGTTATAATTAAATGTCAGTTTTCGTCTGATTCGAAAATCGAGACACACGGGATATCGACCATAGGGTGCCAGAGGCAGCAATAGACCCCATGGAGAGAAGTCGGCTGGAGGACGATGTATTGCATCTCGACCAAACTTTAATGTATCATCGCCGTTAGCAGGGTCAGAACGTTAGAATTCAATGTCAGTTTTGGTTGGATTCGATTATCGAGACTCACAGGAGAAGGACCATAAGGTGCCCGAGGCAGCAATAGACCCTTGGAGAGAAGTCGGCTGGAGGACAAAGTATGGAATCTCGACCAAACTTGAATGTACCATCGTCTTTAGCAGGGCAGGAATGTTATAATTAAATGTCAGTTTTCGTCTGATTCGAAAACATAGACTCACAGGAGAACGACCATAAGGTGCCCGAGGCAGCAATAGACCCTTGGAGAGAAGTAGGCTGGAGGACCATGTATTGAAATGCGATGAAATATATGGGTTCCATTGTCGTTAGCAGGGTCGGAACGTTAAGATTCAATGTCACTTTTGCGTCGGATTCGAAAATGCTGACTGATAGGAGAACGACCATAAGGTGCCCGAGGCAGCAATACACCCTTAGAGACAACTCTGATGGAGAACGATGTATAGAATCTCGACACGATTTGTGTGTTCCATCGTCAATAGCAGTGTCTAAACGTTACAATTAACTGTCAGTTTTGCGACGGATTCGATAATCTTGACTCACAGGGGAACATCCATAAGGTGACCGAGGCTGCATTAGATCCTTGGACACAAGTCGGCTGGAGGACGATGTATTGAATCTCGACCAAACTTGTGTCTACCATCGTCGTTAGTAGCGTCGGAACGTTGGAAATGAATGCAGTTTTGCGTCGATTTCGAAAACCTAGACTCACAGGAGAACGACCGTAAGGTGCCCGAGGCAGCAATAGACCTTTGCAGACAAGTCGGCTGGAGAACTGTCTATTGAATCTCGACCAAACATGAGTGTACCATCGTTTTTACCAGGGTCGTAGCGTTATAATTAAATGTCAGTTTAGCGTCGGACTCGAAAACCTAGACTCACAGGAGGACGACCATAAGGTGCACGTAGCAGCAATAGACACTATGAGACAAGTCTGCTGGAGAACGATGTATTGAATCTCGACCAAATTTGAATGTGTCATCGTCGTTAGCATTGTCGGAACGTTAGAATTCAATGTCAGTTTTGCGTCGGATTCGAAAATCTAGATTCATAAGAGAACGACCATAAGGTGACCGTGGCAGCAATAGCCCTTTGACACATGTCGGTTGGAACATGACGTATTGAATCTCGACCAAACATGTGTCTACCATCGTCGTTAGCAGCGTCGGAACGTTAGAATTAAATGTCAGTTTTGTGTCGGATTCGAAAATGTAGACTGACAGGAGGACGACTATAAGGAGCCCGATGGAGCAATAGACCCTTGGAGACAAGTCGGCTAGAGGACGATTTATTGAATCTCGACCAATCATGAGTATACCATCGTCTTTACCAGGGTCGGAACGTAATAATTAAATGTCAGTTTTGCGTCTGATTCCAAAACCTAGACTCACAGGAGAACGACCATAAGGTGCCCGCGGCAGCAAAAGACCCCTGGAGACACGTCGGCTGGAGGACGATGTATTGAATCTCGACCAAACTTGAATGTACTATGGTCGTTAGCAGGGTCGGAACGTTGGAATTCAAAGTCAGTTTTGCGTCGAATTCGTAAATCTAGACTAGCAGAATAACGACCATAAGTTGCCCGAGGCAGCAATAGACGCTATGAGGCAAGTCGGCTGGAGACCGATGTAATGTATCTCGACGAAAATTGGGTGTACCGTCGTCTTTAGCAGGGTCTGGATGTTATAATTAAATGTCAGTTTTGCGTCGGATTCGAAAACCTAGACTCACAGGAGAACGACCGTAAGCTGCCCGAGGCAGCAATAGCCCTTTGCAGACAAGTCGGCTGGAGAACTATCTATTGAATCTCGACTAAACATGAGTGTACCATCGTTTCTACCAGGGTCGTAGCGTTATAATTAAATGTCGGTTTAGCGTCGGATTCGAAAACCTAGACTCACAGGGCGACGACCATAAGGTGCCCGTAGCAGCAATAGACCCTATGAGACAAGTCGGTTGGAGGACGATGTATTGAATCTCGACCAAAATTGAATAAACCATCGTCTTTACCAGGGTCGGAACGTAATAATTAAATGTCAGTTTTGCGTCGGATTCCAAAACCTAGACTCACAGGAGAACGACCATAAGGGCCCGCGGCTGCAATAGACCCCCGGAGACACGTCGGCTGGAGGACGATGTATTGAATCTCGACCAAACTTGAATGTACTATGGTCGTTAGCAGGGTCGGAACGTTGGAAATCAATGTCAGTTTTGCGTCGGATTCGTAAATCTAGACAAGCAGGACAACGACCATAAGTTGCCCGAGGCAGCAATAGACGCTACGAGGCAAGTCGGCTGGAGGCCGATGTAATGTATTTCGACCAAACTTGGGTGTACCGTCGTCTTTAGCAGGGTCTGGATGTTATAATTAAATGTCAGTTTTGCGTCGGATTCGAATACCTAGTCTCACAAGCGAACGACCGTAAGGTGCCCGAGGCACCAATAGACACATGGAGACAAATCGGCTGCAGGACGATTTATTGAATCTCTACCAAACTTGTGTCTACCATCGTCGTTAGTAGCGTCGTAACGTTATAATTGAATTACAGTTTCGCGTCGGATTCGAAAACCTAGACTCACAGGAGTACGACCACAAGGTCCCCTAGGCAGCAATACCCCTGGAGAGAAGTCGGCTAGAGGACGACCAAACTTGAATGAATCATCGTAGATAGCGGGGTCGGAACCTTAGAATTCAAAGTCAGTCTTGCGTCGGATTCGAAAATCTAGACTAACAGGATAACGACCATAAGTTGCCCGAGGCAGCAATAGACACAGTGAGGCAAGTCGGCTGGAGGCCGATGTAATGAATCTCGACCAAACTTAGGTGTACCGTCGTCTTTAGCAGGGCCTGGATGTTATCATTAAATTTCAGTTTTCGTCGGATTCGAAAACCTAGACTCACAGGAGAACGACAATAAGGTGCCCGCGGCAGCAAAAGACCCCTCGAGACACGTCGGCTGGAGGACGATGTATGGAAACTCGAGGAAACTTGAATGTACTATGGTCGTTAGCAGGGTCGGAACGGAATAATTAAATGTCAGTTTTTCGTCGAATTGGAAAATCTAGACTCACTGGAGAACGGCCGTAAAGTGACCAAGGCTGCAATAGTTCCTTGGAGACAAGCCAGCTGGAGGACGATGTATTGAATCTCGACCAAACTTGAATGTAACATCGACGTTATCATGGTCGGAACTTTAGATATCTATGTCAGTTTTGGTCGGATTCGAAAATGTTGTCTCACAGGAGAACGACCATAAGGTGCCCGAGGCCACAATAGACCCCTGGAGACAAGTCGGCTGTAGGACGATTTATTGAAACTCGTCCAAACATGAGTGTACCATCGTCTTTAGCAGGGTCGGAACGTAATAATTGAATGTCAGTTTTGCGTCGGATTCGAAAATCTAGACTCACAGGAGAACGACCATAAGATGCCCGAGGCAGCAATAGACCCTTCGAGACAAGTCTGCCGGAGGCTGATGTATTGAAGCTCGACACAATTTGTGTGTCCATCGTCATTACGAGGCTCTGAACGTTACAATTAACTGTCAGTTTGACGTCGGATTCGAAAAGGAGACTCACAGGAGAAAGACCATAAGGTGCTCGAGGCAGCAATAGACCCTTGGAGACAAGCCGGCTGGAGGACGATGTATTGAATCTTGATGTACTGTCTCGACCAAACTTGAATGTATCATCGACGTTAGCAGGGTCGGAACGTCAGAATTCTGTGTCAGTTTTGGGCGGATTCGAAAATGTAGACTCACAGGAGAACGACCAATAGGTGCCCGAGGCAGCAATAGACCCTTGGAGACAAGTCGGCTGTAGGACGATTTATTGAATCTCGACCAAACATGAGTGTACCATCGTCTTATCCAGGGCCGGAACGTTATAATTGAATGTCAGCTTTGCGTCGAATTCGAAAACCTAGATTCAATGGAGAACGACCATAGGGTGCCCGAAGCAGCAATAGACCCTTGGACACAAGTCGACTGGAGGACGATTTATTGAATCTCGACCAAATTTGAATCTACCTTCGTCGTTAGCAGGGTAGATAGAATTAAAATCAGTTTTGCGTCCGATTCGAAAATCTGGACTCACAGAAGAACGACCATAAAGTGCCCGAGGCTGCAATAGACTGTATGAGACAAGTCGGCTGGAGGACGATGTATTGAATCCCGACCAAATTTGAATGTTTCATTGTTGTTAGCATTGTCGGAACGTTATAATTAAATGTCAATTTTGCGTCGGATTCGAAAATGTAGACTCACAGGAGAACGACCATAAGGTGCCCGAGGCAGCAATAGACCCTTGGAGACAAGTCGGCTGGAGGACGTTGTATTGAATCTCGACCAGACTTGTGTCTACCATCGTCGTTAGTAGCGTCGGAACGTTAGAAATAAATGTCAGTTTTGCGTCGGATTCATAAGGAGACTCACAGGAGAACGACCATAAGGTGCCCGAGGCTGCAAAAGACCCTTGGAGACAAGTCTGCCGGAGGGCGATGTATTGAATCTCGACACAATATGTGTGTTCCACCGTCATTACGAGTGTCTGAACGTTATAATTAACTGTCAGTTTTACGTCGGTTTCGAAAAGGTGACTCACAGGGCAAAGACCGTATGGATCCCGAGGCAGTAATAGACCTTATGAGACAAGTCGGCTGGAGGCCGATCACATGAATCTTGGCCAAACTTGGGTGTACCGTCGTCTTTAGCAGGGTCTAACGTTATAATTAAATGTCATTTTTGCGTCGGATTCGAAAACCTAGACTCACAATAGAATGACCGTAAGGTGCCCGAGGCAGGAATAGACCCTTGGAGACAAATCAGGTGCAGGACGATTTATTCAATCTCGACCACACATGAGTGTACCATCATCTTTAGCAGGGTCCGAACGTTATAATTGAATGTAAGTTTTGCGTCGGATTTGAAAACCTAGACTCACAGGAGAACGGCCATAAGGTAACCAAGGCTGCAATAGACCCTAGGACACAAGTCGGCTGGAGGACGATGTATTGAATCTCGACCAAACTTGGGTGTACCATCGTATTTAGCAGCTTAGGAACGTAACAATTAAATGTCAGTTTTGCGTCCGATTCGAAAATCTGGACTCACAGAAGAACGACCACAAAGAGAACGAGGCAGCGATGGACCCTATGAGACAAGTCGGCTGGAGGACGATGTATTGAATCACGACCAAATTTGAATGTTTCATCGTCGTTAGCATTGTGGGAACGTTAGAATTCCATGTCAGTTTTGCGTCGGATTCGAAAATCTAGACTAACAGGAGAACGACCATAAGTTGCCCGAGGCAGCAATAGACCCTATAAGGCAAGGCGGCTGGGGCCGATGTAATGAATCTCGACCTATCTTGGGTGTACCATCGTCTTTAGCAGGGTCGGAACGTTATAGTTAAATGTCAGTTTTCAGTCGGATTCGAAAACCTAGACTCACATGAGAACGACTATAAGATATCCGAGGCAGCAATAGACCCTTGGACCCAAGTCGGCTGGAGGACAATGTATGGAATCTCGACCAAACTTGGGTGTACCATCCTATTTAGCAGCCTCGAAATGTTTTAATTAAATGTCAGTTTTGCGTCGGATTGGAAAATTGAGACCCACAGGAGAACGGCCATAATGTGACCAAGGCTGCAATAGACACATGGACACAAGTCGGCTGGAGGACAATGTATTGGATCTCGACGAAACTTGGCTGTACCATCGTATTTAGCAGCTTCGGAACGTTATAATTAAAAGTCAGTTTTGCGTCGGATTCGAAAATGTAGACCCACAGAAGCACGGCCATGAGGTTACCGAGGCTGCATTAGATCCTTGGACACAAGTTGGCTGTAGGACGATTTATTGAATCTCGACCAATCTTGTGTCTACCATCGTCGTTAGCTGCGTCGGAACGTTAGAAATACTTGACAGTTTTGCGTCGGATTCGAAAGGGAGACTCACAGGAGAACGACTATAAGGTGCCCGATTCAGCAATAGACCCTTGGAAACAAGTTTGCCGGAGGACGATGTAGTGAATGTCGACCAAACTTGGGTGTAACATCGTCTTTAGCAGGGACGGAACGTTATAGTTAAATGTCACTTTTGAGTCGGATTCGAAAACCTAGACTCACAGGAGAACGACCATAAGTTGCCCGAGGCAGTAGTATAACCTATGAGACAAGCCGGTTGGAGGACGATGTATTGAAGCTCGATCAATCTTGGGTGTAACATCGTATTTAGCAGCTTAGGAACGTTATAATTGAATATCAGTTTTGTGTCGGTTTCGAAAACCTAGACTCACAGGAGAACGACCATAAGGTGGACGAGGCAGCAATAGACCCTTGGATCCAAGTCGGCTGGAGGACGATGTATTGAATCTCGACCAAATTAGAATGTATCATCGTCGTTAGCATTGTCGGAACGTTAGAATTCAATATCAGTTTTGTGTCGGATTCGAAAATGTAGACTCACAGGAGATCGTCCATAAGGTGCCCGAGGCAGAAATAGACCCCTGGAGACAAGTCAGCTAGAGGACGACGTATTGAATCTCGAGAAAACTTGAATGTACGGTGGTCGTTAGCAGGGTCGGAACGTTGGAATTCAATGTCAGTTTGCGTCGGATTCGATAATCTAGAGTCACAGGAGAACGGCTATAAGGTGACCAAGGCTGCAATAGACCCTTGGACACAAGTCGGCTGGAGGACGATGCATCGAATCTTGACCAAACTTATGTGTACCATCTTATTTAGCAGCTTCGGAACGTTATAATTAAATGTCAGTTTTGCGTCGGATTCGAAATCCAAGACTCACAGGAGAATGACCATAAGGTGCCCGAGGCAGCAATAGACCCTATAAGACAAGGCGTCTGGAGGCCGATGTAATGAATCTCGACCCAACTTGGGTGTACCATCGTCTTTAGCAGGGTTGGAACGTTAGAATTAAATGTCAGTTTTGCGTCCGATTCGAAAATGTGGACTCACAGAAGAACGACCATAAAGTGCCCGAGGCAGCAATAGACCCAATGAGTCAAGTCGGCTGGAGGACGATGTATTGAATCTTGACCAAATTTGAATGTATCATCGTCGTTTGCATTGTCGGAACGTTAGAATTCAATGTCAGTTTTGTGTCGGATTCGAAAATGTAGACTCACAGGAGATCGTTCATAAGGTGCCCGAGGCAGAAATCGACCCCTGGAGACTAGTCAGCTGGAGGACGATGTATTGATTCTCGAGCAAACTTGAATGTACTGTGGTCGTTAGCAGGGTCGGAACGTTGGAATTCAATGTCAGTTTTGCGTCGAATTCGAAAATGTAGACTCACTGGAGAACGGCCATAAGGTGGCCGAGGCTGCATTAGATCCGTGGACACAAGTGGCTGCAGGACGATTTATCGAATCTCAACCAAACTTGTGTCTACCATCGTCGTTAGCAGCGTCGGAACGTTAGAAATGCATGTCAGTTTTGCGTCGGGTCCGAAAAGGAGATTCACAGGAGAACGACCATTAGGTCCCCGAGGCAGGAATAGACCCTTGGAGACAAGTCTGCCGGGAGCTGATGTATTGAAGCTCGACTCAATTTGTGTGTTCCATCGTCATTACGAGGCTCTGAACGTTACAATTAACTGCCAGTTTTACGTTGGATTCGATAAGGAGACTCACAGGAGGAAGACCATTAGGTGCCCGAGGCAGCAATAGACCCTTGGAGACCAGCTGGCTGGATTACGATGTATTGATTCTCGACCAAACTTGGGTGTAGCATCGTCTTTAGCAAGGTCGGAACGTTGTAATTAAATGTCAGCTTTGAGTCGGATTCGAAAACCTAGACTCACATGAGAACGACCATAAGATGCCCGAGGCAGCAATACACCCTATGAGACAAGTCGGCTGGGGGACGATGTATAGAATCTCGACTAAACTTGGTGTACCATCCTACTTAGTAGCTTCGTAACGTTTTAATTAAATGTCAGTTTTGCGTCGGATTGGAAAATTTAGACTCACAGGAGAACGACCATAAGGTGACCAAGGCTGCAATAGACCCTTTGACACAAGTCGGCTGGAGGACGATGTATTGGATATCGACGAAACTTGGCTGTACCATCGTATTTAGCAGCTTCGGAACGTTATAATTAAATGTCAGTTTTGAGTCGGATTCGAAAATCTAGACTCACAGCAGAACGACCATAAGGTGCCCGAGGCAGCAATAGACCCTTTGAGACAAGTCTGCCGGAGGCCGATGTATTGAAGCTCGACACAATTTGTGTGTTCCATCGTCATTACGAGATTCTGAACATTATAATTAACTGTCAGTTTTACGTCGGATTCGAAAAGGAGACTCACAGGAGAAAGGCCATAAGGTGCCCGAGGCAGCAATAGACCCTTAGAGACAAGCCGGCTGGAGGACGATGTATTGAATCTTGATGGATTGTCTCGACCAAACTTGAATGTATCATCGACGTTAGCAGGGTCGGTACGTTAGAATTCTATGTCAGTTTCGGTCGGATTCGAAAATGTAGACTCACAGGAGAACGTCCATAAGGTGCCCGATGCAGAAATAGACCCCTGGAGACAAGTGAGCTGGAGGACGATGTATTGAATCTCGAACAAACTTGAATGTACTGTGGTCGTTAGCAGGGCCAGAACGTTGGAATTCAATGACAGATTTGCGTCGGATTCGAAAATCTAGACTAACAGGAGAACGACCATAAGGTGCCCGAGGCAGCAATAGACCCTATAAGACAAGGCGGCTGGAGGCCGATGTAATGAATCTCGACCAAACTTGGGTGTACCATCGTCTTTAGCAGGGTCGGAACGTTATAATTAAATGTCAGTTTTGTGTCGGATTCGAAAACCTGCACTCACATGAGAACGACCATAAGATGCCCGAGGCAGCAATAGACCCTATGAGACAAGTCGGCTGGAGGACGATGTACAGAATCTCGACCAAACTTGGGTGTACCATCCTATTTAGCATCTTCGTAACGTTTTAATTAAATGTCAGTTTTGCGTCGGATTGGAAAATTTACACTCACAGGAGGACGGCCATAAGGTGACCAAGGCTGCAATAGTCCCTTGGACCCAAGTCTGCTGGGGGACGATGTATTGGATCTCGACGAAACTTGGCTGTACCATCGTATTTAGCAGCTTCGGAACGTTATAATTAAATGTCAGTTTTGCGTCGGATTCATAAGGAGACTCACAAGAGAACGACTATAAGGTGCCTGAGGTTGCAATAAACTCTTGGAGACAAGTCTGCCGGAGGGCGCTGTATTGAATCTCGACACAATATGTGTGTTCCACCGTCATTACGTGGGTCTGAACGTTATACTTAACTGACGGTTTTACGTCGGATTCGAAAAGGAGACTCACAGGAGAAAGACCGTATGGTGCCCGAGGCAGCAATAGACCTTATGAGACAAGTCAGCTGGCGGCCGATGACATGAATCTTGGCCAAACTTGGGTGTACCGTCGTCTTTAGCAGGGTCTGAACGTTATAATTAAATGCAAGTTTTGCGTCGGATTCGAAAACCTAGACTCACAAGAGAACGACCGTAAGGTGCCCGAGGCAGCAATAGACCCTTGGAGACAAATCGGCTGCAGAACGATTTATTCCATCTCGACCACACATGAGTGTACCATCGTCTTTAGCAGGGTCGAAATGTTACAATTGAATGTCAGTTTTGCGTCGGATTGGAAAACCTAGACTCACAAGAGAACTACCATAAGGTGCCCGAGGTAGCAATAGACCCCTGGAGAGAAGTAGGCTGGAGGACGACCAAACTTGAATGTATCATCGTAGATAGCAGAGTCGGAACCATAGAATTCAATGTCACTTTTGCGTCGGATTCAGAAATGTAGACTCAAAGGAGAACGACTATAAGGTGCACGAGGCAGCAATAGACACTTGGAGACAAGTCGGCTGGAGAACGATTTATTGAATCTCGACCAATCATGAGTGTACCATCGTCTTTAGAAGGGTCGAACGTATTAATTAAATGTCAGTATTTCATCGGATTGGAAAACCTAGACTCACAGGAGAACGACCATAAGGTGGCCGACGCAGCAATAGACCCCTGGAGACAATTCGGCTGGGGGACGATGTATTGAATCTCGACCAAACTTGAATGTACTATGCTCGTTAGCAGGGACGGATCGTTGGAATTCAATGTCAGCTTTGCGTTGGATTCGAAATCTAGGCTAACAGGATAACGAATATTAGGTGACCGAGGCAGCAATAGAACCTATGAGACAATTTGGCTGGAGGCCGATGACATGAATCTCGACCAAACTTGGGTGTACCGTCGTCTTTAGCAGGGTTTGAACGTTATAATTAAATGTCAGTTTTGCGTCGGATTCGAAAACCTAGACACACAAGAGAACGACCGTAAGGGGCCCGAGGCAGCAATAGACCCTTGGAGACAAATCAGCTGCATGACGATGTATTGAATCTCGACCAAACATGGGTGTACCATCGTCTTTAGCAGAGTCGGAACGTTATAATTGAATGATAGTTTTGCTTCGTATTCGAAAACCTAGACTCACAGGAGAACGACCACAAGGTGCCCGAGGCAGCAATACCCCTGGAGTGAAGTCGGCTGGAGGACGATTTATTGAATCTCAACCAATCATGAGTATACCAACGTCTTTACCAGGGTCGGAACGTAATAATTAAATGTCAGTTTTGCGTCTGATTCCAAAACCAAGACTCACAGGAGAATGACCATAAGATGCCCGCAGCAGCAAAAGACCCCTGGAGACATGTCGGCTGGAGGACGATGTATTGAATCTCGACCAAACTTGAATGTACTTAGGTCGTTAGCAGGGTCGGAACGTCGGAATTCAGAGTCAGTTTTGCGGCGGATTCGAAAATCTAGACTAACAGGATAACGACCATAAGTTGCCCGAGGCAGCAATACACACTATGAGGCACGTCGGCTGGAGGCCGATGTAATGAATCTCGACCAAACTTGGGTTTACCGTCGTCTTTAGTAGGGTCTGGATGTTATAATTAAATGTCAGTTTTGAGTCGGATTTGAAAACCTAGACTCACAGGAGAACGGCCATAAGGTGACCGAGGCAGCAATAACCCTAGGACACAAGTCGGCTGGAGGACGATGTATTGAATCTCGACCAAACTTGGGTGTACCACCGTATTTAGCAGCTTAGGAACGTTATAATTAAATAACAGTTTTGCGTACGATTCGAAAATCTGGTCTCACAGAAGAACGACCATAAAGTGCCCGAGGCAACAACTGACCCTATGAGACAAGTCGCCTGGAGGACGATGTATTGAATCTCGACCAAATTTGAATGTTTCATCGTCGTTAGTACTGTTGGAACGTTAGAATTCAATGTCAGTTTTGCGTCGGATTCGAAAATGTAGACTCACAGGAGAATGTCCATAAGGTGCCCGAGGCAGAAATAGACCCCTGGAGACAAGTCAGCTGGAGGACGATGTATTGAATCTCTACCAAACTCGAATGTACTGTGCTCGTTAGCAGGGTCTGGATGTTATAATTATATGTCAGTTTTGAATCGGATTCGGAAACCTAGACTAACAGGAGAACGGCAATAAGGTGCCCAAGGCAGCAATAGACACTATAAGACAAGGCGGCTGGAGGCCGATGTAATGGATCTCTACCAATCTTGGGTATACCATCGTATTCAGCAGCTTCGGAACGTTATAATTAAATGTCAGTTTTTCGTCGGATTCGAAAATCTAGACTCACAGGAGAACGGCCATAAGGTGACCGAGGCTGCATTAGATCCTTCGACACAAGTCGGCTGTAGGACGATTTATTGAATCTCGACCAAACTTGTGTCTACCAACGTTGTTAGCAGCGTCGGAACGTTAGAAATAAATGTCAGTTTTACGTCGGATTCGAAAGGGAGACTCACAGGAGAACGACCATAAGGTGCCCGAAGCAGCAATAGACCCTTGGAGATAAGTTTGCCGGAGGCCGATGTATTGAAGCTCGACACAATTTGTGTGTTCCATCGTCATTACGAGGCTCTGAACGTTACAATTAACTGTCAATTTTACGTGGGATTCGGAAAGGAGACTCACAGGAGAAAGTCCATAAGGTGGCCGAGGCAGTAATAGACCCTTGGAGACAAGCCGGCTGGAGGACGATGTATTGAATCTCGACCAAAATTGAATGTACCTTCGTCTTTACCAGGGTCGAAGCGTTATAATTAAATGTCAGTTTTGCGTAACATTCGAAAACCTAGACTCACTAGAGGACGACCATACGGTGCCCGAGTCAGCAATAGACCCCTGGAGACATGTCGGCTGGAGGACGATGTGTTGAATATCGACCAAAATTATATGTTCTATGGTCGTTAGCAGGGTCGGAACGTTGGAATTCAATGCTAGTTTTGCGTCGGATTCGACAATCTAGACTAACAGGAGAACGACCATAAGGTGCTCGAGGCAGCTATAGACCCTATAAGACAAGTCGGCTGGAGGCCGATGTAGTGAATGTCGACCAAACTTGGGTGTACCATCGTCTTTAGCAAGGTCGGAACGTTATAGTTAAATATCAGTTTTGCGTCGGATTCGAAAACCTAGACTCACAGGAGAACGACCGTAAGGTGCCCGAGGCAGCAATATACCCTTGGAGTCAAGTCGGCTGGAGGACGATCTATTGAATCTCGACCAAACATGAGTGTACCATTGTCTTTACGAGCGTCGGAGCGTTATAATTATATGTCATTTTTGCGTCGGATTCGAAAACCTAGACTCACAGGAGGACGACCATAAGGTGCCCGAGGCATCAATAGACCCTATGAGACAAGTTGGTTGGAGGACGATGAATTGAATCTCGAACAAAATTGAATGTACCATCGTCCTTAGCAGGGTCGGAACGTTAGAATTAAATGTCAGTTTTGAGTCGGATTCGAAAACCTAGACTCACAGGAGGACGACCATAAGTTGCCCGAAGAAGCAGTATAACCTATGAGAAAAGTCAGTTAGAGGACGATGTATTGAAGCTCGATCAATCTTGCGTGTACCATCGTATTTAGCAGCTTAGGAACGTTATAATTAAATTTCAGTTTTTGCCTCGGATTCGAAAATCTAGACACACAGCAGAACGACCATAAGGTGCCCGAGGCAGCAATAGACCCTATAAGACAAGGCGGCTGGAGGCCAATGTAATGAATATCGACCAAACTTGGGTGTACCATCGACTTTAGCAGGGTCGGAAGGTTATAATTTAATGTCAGTTTTGTGTCGGATTCGAAAACCTAGACTCACAGGAGAACGACCATAAGGTGCCCGAGGCAGCAATAGACCCGTCTACACAAGTCGGCTGGAGGACGATGTATGGAATCTCGACCAAATTTGAATCTACCTTCGTCGACAGCACGGTCGGAACGTTAGATTTAAATGTCAGTTTTGCGTCGGATTAGAAAAGGAGACTCACAGGAGAACGACCATAAGGTGCCCAGGGCAGCAATAGACCCTAGGAGACAAGTCTGCCGGAGGCCGATGTATTGAAGTTCGACACAATTTGTGTGTTCCATCGTCATTACGAGGCTCTGAACGTTACAATTAACTGTCAGTTTTACGTCTGATCCGATAAGGAGACTCACAGGAGGAATACCATAAGGTGCCCGAGGCAGCAATATACTCTTGGAGACTAGCCGGCTGGAGGACTATGTATTGATTCTCGACCAAACTTGGGTGTAACATCGTCTTTAGCAGGGTCGGAAAGTTATTATTAAATGTCAGTTTAGCGTCGGATTCGAAAACCTAGACTCACAGGAGAACGACCATAAGGTGCCCGAGGCAGCAATAGACCCTTGGACACAAGTCGGCTGGAGGAGGATATATTGAATCTCGACCAAATTTGAATCTACCTTCGTCGTTAGCAGGTTCGGAACGTTAGACATAAATGTCAGTTTTGCGTCCGATTCGAAAACCTCTACTCACAGAAGAACGACCATAAAGTGCCCGAGGCAGCAATACACCCTGTGAGACAAGTCGGCTGGAGGACGATGTATTAAATCTCGACCCAATTTGAAAGTATCATCGTCGTTAGCATTGTGGGAACGTTACAATTCAATGTCAGTTTTGCGTCGGATTCGAAAATGTAGATTCACAGTAGAAAGTCCACAAGGTGCCCGAGGCAGAAATAGCCCCTGGAGACAGGTCAGCTGGAGGACGATGTATTGAATCTCGACCAAAATTGAATGTACCATCGTCTTTACCAGGGTCGGAGCGTTATAATTAAATGTCAGTTTTGCGTAACATTCGAAAATCTAGACTCACTGGAGGACGACCATAAGGTGAACGAGGCAGCAATAGACCCCTGGAGACAAGTCGGCTGGAGGACGATGTGCTGAATCTCAACCCAAAATATATGTACTATGGTCGTTAGCAGGGTCGGATCGTTGGAATTCAGTGTCAGTTTTGCGTCAGATTCGAAAATCTAGACTAACTGGAGAACGACCATAAGGGGCCCGAGGCAGCAAAAGACCCAATAAGACAAGTCGGCTGGAGGCCGATGAAGTGAATGTCGACCAAACATGGGTGTACAATCGTCTTTAGCAAGGTCGGAACGTTATAGTTAAATGTCAGTTTTGCGTCGGATTCGAAAACGTAGGCTCACAGGCGAACGACCGTAAGGTGCCCGAGGCAGCAATATACCCTTAGAGACAAAACGGCTGCAGGACGATTTATTGAATCTCGACCAAACATCAGTGTAACATCGTCTTTAGCAGGGCGGAACTTTATAATTGAATGTCAGGTTTGCTTCGGAATTGAAAACCTAGACTCACCAGAGAACGACCACAAGGTGCCCGAGGCAGCAATAGACCCTTGGAGACAAGTCGGCTGGAGGAAGATCTATTGAATCTCGACCAAACATGAGTGTACCATCTTATTTAGCAGCTTCGGAACGTTATAATTAAATGTCAGTTTTCCGTCGGATTCGAAAATCTAGACTCACAGGAGAACGACCATAAGGTGCCCGAGGCAGCAATAGACTCTATAAGACAAGACGGCTGGATGCCGATGTAATGAATCTCGACCAAACTTGGGTGTACCATTGTCTTTATCAGGGTCGGAACGTTATAATGAAATGTCAGTTTTGTGTCGGATTCGAAAACCTAGACTCACAGGAGGACGACCATAAAGTGCCCGAGGCACCAGTAGACTCTTGGACACAAGTCGGCTGGAGGACGATGTATTGAATCTCGACCAAATTTGAATGTATCATCGTCGTTAGCATTGTCGGAACGTTAGAAATCAATGTCAGTTTTGCGTCGGATTCGAAAATGTAGATTCACAGGAGAACGTCCATAAGGTGCCCGAGGCAGAAATAGACCCCTGGACACAAGTCAGCTGGACGACGATGTATTGAATCTCGAAGAAACTTGAATGTACTGTGGTCGTTAGCAGGGTCGGAACGTTGGAATTCAATGTCAGTTTTGCGTCGGATGCGAAAATGTAGACTCACAGTAGAACGTCCATAAGGTGCCCGAGGCAGAAATAGACTCATGGAGACAAGTCGGCTGGAGGACGATGTATTAAATCCCGAGAAAACTTGATTGTACTATGGTCGTTAGCAGTGTCGGAACGTTGGAATTCAATGTCAGTTTTGCGTCGGTTTCGAAAATCTAGACTAACAGGAGAACGACTATAAGGTGCCCGAGGCAGCAATAGACCCAATAAGACAAGGCGGCTGGACGCCGATGTAATGAATCTCGACCAAACTTGGGTGTACCGTCGTCTTTAGCAGGGTCGGAACGTTATAATTAAATTTCAGTTTTGTGTCGGATTCGAAAACCTAGATTCACAGGAGAACGACCATAAGGTGCCCGAGGCTGCAATAGACCCTTGGACACAAGTCGGCTGGAGGACGATGTATTGAATCTCGACCAAATTTGAATCTACCTTCGTCGTTAGCAGGGTCGGAACGTTAGAATTAAATGTCAGTTTTGCGTTCGATTCGAAAATCTGGACTCACAGAAGAACGACCATAAAGTGCCCGAGGCAGCAATAGACCCTATGAGACAAGTCGGCTGGAGGACGATGTATTGAAACTCTAACAAACTTTGGTGTACCATTGTATTTAGCAGCTTCGAAACGTTATAATTAAATGACAGTATTGCGTCGGATTCGAAAATCTGGACTCACAGAAGAACGACCATAAGGTGCCCGTGGCAGCAATAGACCCCTGGAGAGAAGTCGGCTGGAGGACGACCAAACTTGAATGTATCATCGTAGATAGCTGGGTCGGAACCTTAGAATTCAATGTCGCTTTTTCGTCGAATTCGAAAATGTAGACTCACAGTAGAACATCCATAAGGTGGCCGAGGCAGCAATAGACCCATGGAGACAAGGGTCTGTTGCTACCTCTGGCACCTTATGGTCGTTCTCCTGTGAGTCTAGTATTTCGATTCCGACGCAAAACTAACAGTTAATTGTAACGTTCAGAGCCTCTTAATGACGATGGATTACACAAATTGCGTGGCGATTCAATACATCGCACTCCAGCCGATTTGTCTCCAAGGTTCTATAGCTGTCTCGGGCACCTTATCGTCGTTCTCCTATGAGTCTATTTTTAAGAATCCGACACAAAAATGACAGTTGATTGTAACGTTCAGAGCCTGCTAACGACGGCGGAACACACAAATTGCGTCGAGATTCAATACATCGTCCTCCAGCCGACTTGTCTCCTGTGACTCTAGTTTTTCGAATCCGACGCAAAACTGACAGTTAATTGTAACGTTCAGAACTTCTTAATGAGGATGGAACTCACAAATTGCCTCGCGATTCAAACATCGTCCTCCAGCCAGCTTGTCTCCAAGGGTCTATTGCTACCTCAGGCACCTTACCGTCGTTCTCCTGTGAGTCTAGTATTTCTAATCCGACGCAAAACTGACAGTTCATTGTATCGTTTAGAGCCTCTTAATGACGATGGAACACACAAATTGCGTCGGGATTCAAAACATCGTCCGCTAGCCGACTTGTCTCTTTGGGTCTATTGCTGCCTCGGGCACCTTATAGTCGTTCTACTGTGAGTCTAGTATTAAGAATCCGACGCAAAACTGACAGTTAATTGTAACGTTCAGAGCCTCCTAACTTCGACGGAACACGCAATTGCGTCGAGATTCAATACATCGTCCTCCAGCCCAATTGTGTCCAAGGATGTATTGCTACCTCGGGAACCTTATTGTCGTTTTCCTGTGAGTCAAGTTTTACGAATTCGACGCCAAACTGACAGCTAATTGTAACGTTCAGAACCTCTTAATGACGATGGAACACACAAATTGCTTCGCGATTCAATACATCGTCCTCCAGCCAGCTTGTTTCCAAGGGTCTATTGCTACCTCTGACACCTTACCGTCGTTCTCCCGTGAGTCTAGTATTTGGAATCCGACGCAAAACTGACAGTTAATTGTAACGTTCAGAACCGCGTAATGAGCATGGAACACACAAATTGCGTCTCGATTCAATACAGCGTCCTCTAGCCCAAATGTCTCTAAGGGTCTATTGCTGTGTCGGTCAACTCATGGACGTTCTCCTATGAGTCTAGTTTTTCGAAGCCGACGCAAGACTGAACATTTAATAGTAACTTTCCGACCCAGCTAACGACAATGGAACACACAAATTACGTCGCCATTCAATATATCGTCCTCCAGACGGCTTGTCTCCATGATAATATTGCTACCTGTGGCACCTAATATATAATGGTCGTTCTAGTGTGAGTCTAGTTTTTCGAATCCGGCGCCTAACTGACAGTTAATTGTAACGTTCAGAGCCTGCTAACGACGAGGAAACACACAAATTAAAACGAGATTCAATACATCGTCCTCCAGCCGACTTGTCTCCAAAGGTCTATTGCTGCTCGGGAAACTTTTAGTCCTTCTCGTGTGAGACTAGTTATTCGAAACCGACGCAAACCTGACATTTAATTGTAACGTTTATAGCCTCTTAATGACGATGGAACACACAATTGGCTCGAGATTCAATAAATCGTCCTCCAGCCGTCTTGTCGCCTAGGGCTATTGCTACCTCGGGCACCCAATGGTCGTTCTCCTATGAGTCTAGTTTCTCCAATCCGGCGCAAAACTGACAATTGTAACGTTCAAAGCCTCTTAATGACGATGGAACACATAAATTGCGTCGCGATTCAATACATCGTACTCCAGCCGACTTGTCTCCAAGGGTCTATTCCTGCCTCGGAAACCTTTTATTCGTTCTCCTGTAAGACTAGTTATTCGAATGCGACGCAAAACTGAGAGTTAATTGCAACGTTCAGAGCCTCCTAATGACGATGGAAACACAAATTGCGTCGCGAATCAATACATCGTCCTCCAGCCGACTTGGTTCCAAGGGTCTATTGCTGTTTCGGGCACCTCATCGGCGTTCTCCTGTGGGTCTAGCTTTACGAATCCAACGCAAAACTGACAGTTAATTGTAACGTTCAGAGGCTCTTAATGACGATGGAAAACACAAATTGCTTCGCGATTTAATACATCGTCCTCCAGCCGACATTTCTCCAAGGGTCTATTGCTGCCTCGGGAACCTTATGGTCGTTCTCCTGTGAGTCTAGTTTTTCGGATCCGATGCAAAATTGACAGTTAATGGTAACATTCAGTGCCTCTTAATAACGATGGAACACACAAATTGCGTCGCGATTCAATACATCTACCTCCAGCCGACTAGTCTCCAAGGGTCTATTCTTCCTCGCGCACCTTATGGTAGTTCTCCTGTGAGTCTAGTATTTCGAATCCGACGCAAATCTGACAGTTAATTGTAATGTTCAGAGCCTCTTAATGACCATGGAACACACAAATTGCGTCGAGTTTCAACACATCGTCCTCCAGCTGACTTGCCTACATGTGTCTATTGCTACACCGAGTACTCTATGGTCGTTCTCCTGAGTTTAGTATTTCGGATCCGACGCTAATCTGACACTTATTTGTATCGTTCAGAACCTCTTAATGACGATGGAACACACAAATTGCGTCGCCATTCAATACATCAACCTCCAGCCATCGTGTCTCCAAGGGTCTATTGCAGCCTCGGGCACCTTATGGTCGTTCTCCTGTGAGTCTAGTTCTAAGAATCCGACTCAAAACAGACATTTAATTGTAACGTTCCGACCCTGCTTACGTCGTAGGAACACACAAATTGCGTCGCGATTCAATGCATCGTCCTCCAGCAGACTCTTCTCCAAGTGTCTATTGCTGCCTCGGGCACCTTATGGTCTTGTATTTCGAATCCGACGCAAAACGAATAGTTAATTGTAACGTTCAGAGCCTCTTAATAACGATGGAACGAACAAATTGCGTCACGATTCAATACATCTTCCCCCAGCCGGCTTGCCTCCAAGGGTCTATTGCTACCTCTGGCACCTAATGGTCGTTCTCCTGTGTGGCTAATATTTCGAGCCGACTCAAAACTGATAGTTAATTGTAACGTTCAGAGCCATTTAATGACGATGGAACACACTAATTGCGTCGGGATTCTATACATCGTCCCCCAGCCGACTTGGTTCCAAGGGTCTATTGCTGTTTCGGGCACCTCATCGGCGTTCTCCTGTGGGTCTAGCTTTACGAATCCAACGCAAAACTGACAGTTAATTGTAACGTTCAGAGGCTCTTAATGACGATGGAAAACACAAATTGCTTCGCGATTCAATACATCGTCCTCCAGATGCCTTGTCCCCAAAGATCTATTGCTGCCTCGGGCACCTTTTGGTCGTTCTCCTGTGAGTCTAGTATTTCGAATCCGACGCAAAACTGACAGTTAATTGAAGCGTTCAGAGCCTCTTAATGACGAATGAACACACAAATTGCGTCGAGATTCAATACATCGTCCTCCAGCCGACTTGTCTCCAAGGTCTATTGCAGCCTCGCGCACCTTATGGTCTATTATTTCGAATCTGAAGCAAACGGACAGTTAATTGTAACGTTCGGAGCCTCTTAATGACGATGGAACACACAAATTGCGTCGCGATTCAATACATCGTCCCCCAGCCGATGTGTTTCCAAGGGTCTATTGCTGCCCCTGGCACATTATCGTCGATCTCCTGTGAGTCTAGTTTTAAGAATCCGACGCAAAACTGACAGTTAGTTGTAACGTTCAGAGCCTGTTAATGACGATGGAACGGACAAATTGCCTCGAGATTCAATACATCGACCTCCAGCCGGCTTGTCTCCAAGGGTCTATTGCTACCTCTAGCACATTACCGTCGTTCTCCTGTGAGTCTAGTATTTCGAATCGGACGCAAAACTGACAGTTAATTGTAACGTTCGGAGCCTCTTAATGACGATGGAACACACATATTGCGTCGAGATTCAATATATCGTCCTCCAGGCGATTTGTCTCCAAAGGTCGATTGCTACCTCGGGCACCCTATGGTCGTTCTCCTGTGAGTCTTGTTTTTCCAATCCGACCCGAAACTGACAGTTAATCGTAACGTTCAGAGCCTCTTAATGACGATGGAATACACAAATTGCCTCCCGATTAATTACATCGACCTCCAGCCGATTTGTCTCCAAGGGTCTATTGCTGCCTCGGGCACCTTATGGTCGTTCTCCTGTGAGTCTAGTATTTCGAATCCGACGCAAAACTGACAGATAATTGTAACATTCAGGGACTCGTAATGAGCATGGAACACACAAATTTCGTCGCGATTCAACGCATCGTCCTCTAGCCCAAATGTTTACAACGGTCTATTGCTGTGTCGGTCATCTCATGGTGGTTCTCCTGTGAATCTAGTTTTTCGAAACCGACGCAAAACTGACAAGTAATTGTAACGTTCAGAGCCTCATAATGACGATGGAACACACAAATTGCGTCGAGATTCAATTCATCGTCCCCCAGCCGACGTGTCTCCAACGGTCTATTGCTACCTCTGGCACCTTATCGTTCAGAGGCTCTTAATGACGTAGGAACACACAAATTGCGTCGAGATTCAATAGAACGTCCTCAAGCAGGATTGTCACCAAGGTTCTATTGCTACCCCTGGCACCTTATCGTCGATAACCTGTGAGTCTAGTATTTCGAATCCGACGCCAAACTAACAGTTAATTGTAACGTTCAGAGCCTCTTAATGACCATGGAACACACAGATTGCATCGCGATTCAATGCATCGTCCTCTAGCCCAAATGTCTCCAACGGTCTATTGCTGTGTCTGTCATCTCATGGTGGTTCTCCTTCGACTCTAGTTTTCCGAATCCGACGCAAAACTGACAATTAATTGTAACGTTCAAAGCCTCTTAATGACGATGGATCACACAAATTGCGTCCAGATTCATTACATCGTCCCCCAGCCGACTTGTCACCAAGTTTCTAATACTACCTCTGGCACCTTATCTTCGATAACCTGTGAGTCTAGTATTTCGACTCCGACGGAAAACTGACCGTTAATTGTAACGTTCAGAGCCTCTTAATGACGGTGGAACACACAAATTGCGTCGCGATTCAATACATCGACCTCCAACCGTCTTGTCTCCAAGGGTCTTTTGCTGCCTCGGGCACCTTATGGTCGTTCTCCTGTGAGTCTAGTATTTCGAATCTGACGCAAAACTGACAGTTAATTGTAACGTTCAGAGCCTCTTAATGACCATGGAACACACAAATCGCGTAGCGATTAAATGCACCGTCCTTTAGCCCAACTGTCTCCAACGGTCTATTGCTGTGTCGGTCATCTCATGGTGGTTCTCCAGTGAGTCTAGTTTTTCGAATCCGACGCAAAACTGGCAATTAATTGTAACATTCAGAGCCTGTTAATGACAATGGAACACACAAATTGCGTAGCGATTCAATGCAACGTCCTCTAGCCCAAATGTCTGCAACGGTCTATTGATGTGTCGGTCACCTCATGGTGGTTCTTCTGAGTCTAGTTTTCGAATCCGACGCAAAACTGACAATTAATTGTAACGTTCAGAGCCTCTTAATGACGATGGAACGCAGATATTGCGTCGAGATTCAATATATCGTCCTCCAGCCGACTTGTCTCCAAGGGCGTATTGCGACATCGGGCACCCTATGGTCGTTCTCCTGTTAGTCTAGGTTTTCGAATCCGTTGCGAAACTGACACTTAATCGTAACGTTCAGAGCCTCTTAATGACGATGGAACACACAAATTGCGTCGCGATTCAATACACCGTCCTCCAGCCGGCCTGTCTCCAAGGGTCTATTGCTACCTCTAGCACCTTACCGTCGTACTCCTGAGAGACTAGTTTTAAGAATCCGACGCAAAACTGATAGTTAATTGTAACGTTCAGAGCCTGTTAATGATGATGGAACACACAAATTGCGTCGAGATTCAATCCATCGTCCCCCAGCCGCCATTCTCCAAGGGTCTATTGATACCTCTGGCATCTTATCGTCGTTCTCTTGTGAGTCTAGTATTTCTAATCCGACGCAAAACTGACAGTTAATCGTAACGTTCAGAGCCTCTTAATGACGATGGAACACAGAAATTGCATCGAGATTCAATACATCGACCTCCAGCCGACTTGTCTCCAAAGGTCTGTCGCTGCCTCGGGCACCTTATGGTCGTTCTCCTGTGAGTCTAGTTTTTTCGAATGCAACGCTAAACTGACAGTTAATTGTAACGTTCAGAGCCTCTTAATGACGATGGAACACACATATTGCGTCGAGAATCAATATATCGTCCTCCAGCCGACTTGTCTCCAAGGGCGTATTGCTACATCGGGCACCCTATGGTCTTTCTCCTGTTAGTCTAGTTTTTCGAATCCGACGCGAAACTGACAGTTAATCGTAACGTTCAGAGCCTTATATTGACGATGGAACACACAAATTGCGTCGCGATTCAATACATCGTCCTTCAGCCGGCTTGTCTCCAAGGGTCTATTGCCACCTCTAGCACCTTACCGTCGTACTCCTGAGAGTCTAGTTTTAAGAATCCGACGCAAAACTGATAGTTAATTGTAACGTTCATAGCCTGTTAATGACGATGGAACACACAAATTGCGTCGAGATTCAATACATCGTCCTCCAGATGACTTGTCTCCAAGGGTGTATTGCTACCGCGGGTACCCTATGGTCGTTCCCCTGAGTTTAGTTTTTCGAATCCGACGCAAAACTGACACTTATTTGTAACGTTCAGAACCTCTTAATGGCGATGGAACCCACATATTGCCTCGAGATACAATATATCATCCTCCAGCCGACTTGTCTCCAAGGGTCTATTGCTGCCTCGGGCACATTATGGTCGTTCTCCTGTGAGTCTAGTATTTCGAATCCGAAGCAAAACTGTCAGTTAATTGTAACGTTCTGAGCCTCTTAATGACCATGGAACACACAATTTACGTCGCGATTAAATGCATCGTCCTCTACCCCAAATGTTTCAAACGGTCTATTGCTGTGTCGGTCATTTATTTTTTATATATTTATTTATTTATTTATTGTTCCGTGGGACCACATTTAGGAGAAGTCTCCTTGGTCATGGAACGAGTCAATACATGAAATAATAACACGATTGTAGAAACAGATAAAATGAAATATAAGAAACATATTCAGGCGCAAGTCATTAGTTTAAATAAAGAAAATCAAGAATGTAACACTGGAATTTGCTTAATTTTTTATCTCTTCCAGGAGCTCCTCGACAGAATAGAAGGAGTGAGCCATGAGGAAACTCTTCAGTTTAGACTTAAAAGTGTTTGGGCTACTGCTAAGATTTTTGAGTTCTTGTGGTAGCTTATTGATAATGGATGCACTCCTTTCTGCACAAGAGTCAAGGAAGTGCATTCCACATGCAGATTTGATTTCTGCCTAGTATTAACTGAGTGAAAGCTGCTAACTCTTGGGAATCAGCTAATATTGCTAACAACACACGACATTAAAGAAAATACATACTGTGAGGGCAATGTCAAAATTCCCCGACTATTGAATGGGGGTCGACAAGAGGTTTTCGAACTTACACCTTACATAGCACGAACAGCCCGTTTTTGGGCCAAAAATACCCTTTTTGAATCAGAAGAATTACCCCAAAAAATAGTACCATATGACATAAGCGTATGAAAATATGCGAAGTATACTACTTTTCGTGTTGAAATGTCACTTATTTCAGATACTGTTCTAATGGTAAATAAAGCGGCATTTAGTTTCTGAACAAGATCCTGAACGTGGGCTTTCCACAACAGCTTACTATCTATCCGTACGCCTAGGAACTTGAACTGTTCCGTCACGCTTATAACATGCCCATTCTGTCTGATTACAATGTCAGTTCTTGTTGAATTGTGGGTTACAAACTGTAAAAACTGAGTCTTACTGTGATTTAGCATCAAATTATTTTCCACAAGCCACGAACTTATATCATGAACTACATTATTTGATAATGTTTCAATATTACACACAAGATCCTTCACTACCAAGGTGGTGTCATCAGCAAACAGAAATATTTTTGAATCACCTGTAATACTAGAAGGCATATCATTTACATAAATAAGGAACAGCAGTGGCCCCAGCACCGACCCTTGGGGAACGCCCCATTTAACAGTGCCCCATTGGGACTGAACATCATTACCACTCTCAATATTGCGGAAGATTACCTTCTGCTTTCTGTTCTTAAAGTAGGAGGCGAACCAATTGTAAGCTACTCCCCTTACTCCATAATGTTCCAACTTCTGCAGTAATATTTTGTGGTCAACACAGTCAAAAGCCTTCGTTAAATCAAAGAAACACCTAACGTTCGCAACCTTTTATTTAATCCGTCCAAAACCTCACAGAGAAAAGAGACTATAGCATTTTCAGTTGTTAAGCCATTTCTAAAACCAAACTGTACATTTGACAGCAAATTATGTGAATTTAAATGCTGCAGTAACCTTGTATATACAACCCTCTCGATAACTTTAGCAAACACCGATGGCATAGAAATAGGTCTATAATTGTCAACATTATCCCTGTCTCCCTTTTTATAAAGTGGCTACACTACCGAGTACTTTAATCGGTCAGGAAACCGACCACTCCTAAAGGAAAACTTACACATATGGCTAAGTACTGAGCTAACATACGTGGAACAATACTTCAGTATTCTGCTAGATACCCCGTCATATCCATGAGAGTTCTTGGTCTTTAGTGATTTAATTATTAACTCAATCTCCCTCTTGTCAGTATCATGGAGGAGCATTTCAGGTAACAGTCTCGGAACACTTTTTTCTAAGAGCGCTATATGATTCCCTGTTGGGACTAGGTTTCTATTTAGTTCACCTGCTATATTCAGAAAGTGATTATTAAGTACTGTACATATATGCGACCTATCAGTAACACGGACATCCCCACTACGCACTGATTCTATATTCTCGACCTGTCTCTGCAGACCAGCCACTTCCTTTACGACCATATGGTTTTAATTTTATCCTGAGACTTAGCTATTCTATCTGCATACCACATACTTTTTGCCTTCCTAATAACTTTTTTAAGCACCTTACAATACTGTTTGTAATGGGCTGCTGCATTTAGATTTTGACTGTTTCTAACGTTTTGATATAATTGCCACTTTGTTCTACAAGATATTCTTATCCCTTTAGTCAGCCACCCAGGCTGCCTGTTTGTGCTAGTACCCTGTTTTGAACGTTCTAACGGAAAGCAACTTTCAAAGAGCACGAGAAAAGTCTTGAGGAAAGCATTATATTTATCGTCTACTGTATCAGCACTATAAACATCTTGCCACTCTTGTTCCTTGATAAGGTTTACAAAAGTCTGTACAGCAACTGGATCAGCTTTCCTAAAAAGTTGGTAACTATATTTAACATGTGTTGCAGCACAAAAATCTTTTAGACTTAAAATTTGTGCATCATGATCTGAAAGGCCATTCACCTTTTTGCTAACAGAATGCCCTTCTAATAATGACGAATGAACAAAAACAAAATGGTTGTTCTACTGTTCCCTTGCACTCTCGTTGGAAAGAATACGGTTTGCATAAGATTATACGAATTAAGGAGGTCTACCAGCATCCTTTTCCTTGCACAATCACTTATACAATTAGTATTGAAGTCACCACATATAACTAACTTTTTGTATTTCCTATAAAGTGAACCAAGGACCTCCTCTAGCATTAGCAAAAATGTTGTGAAATCGGAGTCTGGGGATCTATAAATAACAACAGTAAGAAGTTTAGCTCCACTAAATTTAACCACACCTGCACAACATTCAAACCCCTTTTCAGTGCAGTACTTTGAAACATCAATTGACTCAAATGGGATACCGTTTTTCACATACATGGCTACTCCCCCACACCGCAAAGAGCTCCTAGAAAAGCTGCCAGCCAACCTGTATCCTGGTAAAGGAAGCTTCTGAATTATCTCCTTATTTAAGTGTTCAGATATACCAATAATTTCAGAGTCAACATCTATAAGCAGTTCACAAACTTTATCTCTAATACCTTGTATATTTTGATGAACTATACTAATTCCCTCATTAATTGGATACCCAAACTTTGTAGAAAGTGGTTTCTTTGTTAGAGAGACTTCCCTTAAGCAGGAATACCTATCAGATGACTTTAATCTAAAAAAGGTACAGCTCTAACACCCACAACTACCGGAATTTTCCCATGAGTGATCCCACCACCCCCACCTATGCTGTCACCTATAAGTTTTGCCAACCTCCCCTTCCCATACCTGTTGAGGTGCAGGCCACGTCTCTTGAAACCCGTCCTACTGATAGACTCCACCGACACCACTGAAATGTGACTCATGCCTTCTGTCATCAGCGCACCCCCAAGTCTCATGTTATTACGCCTGACGGCTGTATTAAGATGAGGCCGATCGTGACGCTGAAACAGTTTCACGAAATGCACATTGGTGTTGCCAGTCTGAGTGGCTATCTTTTCCAGGTCACCATCTACGTCATACTCCCCATCCCTATCAATACTATTACCAGCCCCACCCACAATCACTACCTGATCCTCATTAGTAAAATCCCTACATAACCCCCCTATGTTAAAAGTCACCTGAGCCAATCCTGCATTAGGCTTCACAATGCTGGTGACCTGGTACTCACTCCCCAAAACTTACTGCAACTGCTGGCCTACACCTCTACCATGAGAACTACCTAACAGCAGAACCTTCTTCTTTCCCTTAGACTTTGCAACTGTCCTAGCCACCGTAACTGCTGAGGTCTGCTGCATACTTCCTACATCTACAGCTACTAGAGATTCCTCTCCACTAGACACTGACAGTTGGTCATATCTATTACAAACACCAATAGTAAAACTATCTGAAAATCTCCTTCTCCTAGCAGATCTCTTGCCAACAGCCAGCTCCCATTCCCCAACCCCCTTCTCCCTCCTCATCCTATCTAGCTCCTCCTGTGCGTTTTTCAACTGCACCTGAAGGGCACAGATCTTACGCTCCTGCTCCTCTATCAATTTACTCTTGCTACATAACCTGCAGTTCCAGGAGAGGATCTCACCAGAATGCCCACTGGCTTCCCCACTGCATTCCCCCCAGTGAAAATACTTCGAACAAGTCTCACACCGCAATCCACTACTCACGAACCAACGGCAAAGCCCACACTTCTCACTCATGGTAAAATTTTACAATTATTGAAACAAGAAAAGACTTTATCTAAGTTCCGCTACTACAATAAGAAAATGTTAAAAACTGACTACAATTATCACAAACTTGCTCTACAAGGGAAGTAACTACTATTATTGACAGTATTAATCAACAACAAATGAGAATATAACAAAATACTAACACAGAAAGAAAATCAAACGTCTAATGACAGTAACGAAACTGAAAGCAGTTCGCAAAAATTTCTTCTGAAGTTATTTCACCGGAAAACACCAAGAACACCGGTTGAAGACTACTAAAGTTCCTAAATAAACTACTATACACAAACAATTAATTAGTACTTAGCTTTCGATGCGCCGCTACAGCTGCAACTGGTCAGCGCGGAATGTAAACACGGGTAAGAGGTTAAGTTGCTCGATACGAAACACTCACAAATATGAGGCCACAACACAAGAAATGCAGAGGTGAATGAAGAAACAACTAATAAGTCACTTATATAGTAAATATTATCACAAAAACAGCTAAAATATACATCATAAACCTAAAAATAGATGAAAACTTCGAAAGCGATCGCACACGCAGTCACGCGCTTATGACGTCACACCAAAGATCTCATGGTGGCTCTCCTGTGAGTATAGTTTTTCGCATCCGACGGAAAACTGACAATTAATTGTAACGTTCAGAGATTGTTAATGACGATGGAACACACAAATGGCGTCGCGATTCAATGCATCGTCCTCTAGAACAAATGTCTGCAACAGTCTATTGCTGTGTCGGTCATCTCATGGTGGTTCTCCTATGAGTCTAGTTTGTCGAATCCGACGCAAAACTGAGAGTTAATTGTAACGTTCAGAGCCTCTTAATGACGATGGAACACACGAATTGCGTCGAGATTCAATACATCGTCCTCCAGCTAACCTGTCTCCAAGGGTCTATTGCTACCTCGGGTACCCTATGGTCGTTCTCCTGAGTTTGGTTTTTCGAATCCGACGCAAAACTGACACTTATTTGTAACGTTCAGAACCTCTTAATGACGATGGAACACACAAATTGCGTCGCGATTCAATACATCGTCCTCCAGCCGCCTTTCTCCAAGGGTCTATTGCTACCTCTGGCACCTTATCCTCGTTCTCCTGTGAATCCAGTATTTCGAATCCGACGCAAAACTGACAGTTAATAGTAACGTCAAGAGCCTCTTAATGACGATGGAGCCCACATATAGCGTCGAGATTCAATATATCGTCCTCCAGCCGACTTGTCACCAAGGGTCTATTGCTACCTCGGGCACCCTATGGTCGTTCCCCTGTGAGTCTTGTTTTTCGAATCCGACCCGAAACTGACCGTTAATCGTAACGTTCAGAGCCTCTTAATGACGATGGAGTACACAAATTGCGTCGTGATTCAATACATCAACTTCCAGCCGACTTGTCTCCAAGGGTCTATTGCTGCCTCGGGCACCTTATGGTCGTTCTCCTGTGAGTCTAGTATTTCGAATCCGACGCAAAACTGACAGTTAATTGTAACGTTCTGAGCCCCTTAATGACCATGGAACACACAAATTGCGTCGCGAATCAATGCATCGTCCTCTAGCCCAAATGTCTGCAACGGTCTATTGATGTGTCAGTCACCTCATTGTGGCTCTCCTGTGAGTCTAGATTTCGAATCCGACGCAAAACTGACAATTAATTGTAACGTTCAGAGCCTCTTCATGACGATGGAACACACAAATTGCGTCGAGATTCAGTACATCGTCCCCCAGCCGACGTGTCTCCAAGGGTCTATTGCTGCCTCTGGCACATTATCGTCTTACTCCTGTGAGTCTAGTTTTAAGAATCCGACGCAAAACTGATAGTTAATTGCAACGTTCAGAGCCTGTTAATGACGATGGAACACACAAATTGCGTCGCGATTCAATACATCAACCTCCAGCCGCCTTGTCTCCAAGGCTCTATTGCTACCGCAGGCACCTTATTGTTGTTCTCCTCTGATACTAGTATTTCGAATCCGACGCAAAACTGACAGTTAATTGTAACGTTCAGAGCCTCTTAATGACGATGGAACACACAAATTGCGTCGAGATTCAATATATCGTCCACCAGCCGACTTGTCTCCAAGGGTCTATTGCTACCTCGGGCACCCTATGGTCGTTCTCCTGTGAGTATTGTTTTTCGAATGCGACCCGAAACTGACAGTTAATCGTTACGTTCAGAGCCTCTTAATGACGATGGAACACACAAATTGCGTCGCGATTCAATGCATCGTCCTCTAGCCCAACTGTCTCTAACGGTCAATTGCTGTGTCGGTCATCTCATGGTGGTTCTCCTGTGAGTCTAGTTTTTCGAATCCGACGCAAAACTGACAATTAATTGTAACGTTCAGAGCCTGTTAATGACCATGGAACACACTAATTGCGTCGCGATTCAATGCATCGTCCTCTAGCCCAGTTGCCTCCAACGGTCTATTGCTGTGTCGGTCATCTCTTGGTGGCTCTCCTGTGAGTCTAGTTTTCCGAATCCGACGCAATACTGACATTAATTGTAACGGTCAGAGCCTCTTAATAACGGTGGAACACACATATTGCGTCGAGATTCAATATATCGTCCTCCACCCGACTTGTCTCCAAGCGTTTATTGCTGCCTAGGGCACCTTATGGTCGTTCTCCTGTGTGTCTAGTATTTCGAATCCGACGCAAAACTGACAGTTAATTGTAAAGTTCAGAGCCTCTTAATGACCATGGAACACACAAATTGCGTCGCGATTAAATGCATCGTCCTCTAGCCCAATTGTCTCCAACGGTCTATTGCTGTGTCGGTCATCTCATGGTGGTTCCCCTGTGAGTCTAGTTTTTCGAATCCGACGCACAACTGACGATTAATTGTAACGTTCAGAGCCTGTTAATGACGATGGAACACAAAAATTCCGTCGAGACTCAATACATCGGCCTCCAGCTGACTTGTCTCCAATGGTCTATTGCTACCTCGGGTTCCCCATGATCGCTCTCCTGTGAGTCTAGTTTTTCGAATCCGACGCAAAATTGACATTTAATTGTAACGTTCAGAACCTCTTAATGACGATGGAACAAACAAATTACGTCGCGATTCAATACATCGTCCTGCAGGCGCCTTTCTCCAAGGGTCTATTGCTACCTCCGGCACCTTATCGTCGTTTTCCTGTGAGTCCTGTATTTCGAATCCGACGCAAAACTGACACTTAATTGTAACGTTCAGAACCTCTTAATGACGATGGAACACACAAATTGCGTCGCGATTCAGTACATCATCCTCCAACCGCCATTCTCCAAGGGTCTATAGCTACCTCTAGCACCTTATCGTAGTTCTCCTGTGAGTCTAGTGTTTCGAGTCCGACGCAAAACTGAGAGTTAATTGTAATGTTCAGAGATTCTTAATGACGATGAAATACACAAACTGCGTCGAGATTCAAAATATCGTCCTCCAGCCGACTTGTCTATAAGTGTCTATTGCTACCTCGGGCACCCTATGGTGGTTCCCCTGTGAGTCCAGTTTCTCGAATCCGACGCGAAACTGACAGTTAATCGAAACGTTCAGAACCTCTTAATGACGATGGAACACACAAATTGCGTCGAGATTCAATACATCGTCCTCAATCCGGCTTGTCACCAAGGTTCTACTACTACCTCTGGCACCTTATCGTCGACAACCTGTGAGTCTAGTATTTCGAATCCGACGCAAAACTAACAGTTAATTGTAACGTTAAGAGCCTCTTAATGACCATGGAACACACAAATTGCGTCGCGATTAAATGCATCGTCCTCTACCCCAAATGTCTCCAAGGTCTATTGCTGTGTCGGTCAACTCATGGTGGTTCTCCTGTGAGTCTAGTGTTTCGAATCCGACGCAAAACTGACAATAAATTGTAACGTTCAAAGCCTATTAATGACGATGGAACACACAAATTGCGTCGAGATTCAATACATCGTCCCCCAGCAGACGTGTCTCCAAGGGTCTATTGCTGCCTCTGCACATAATCGTCGTTCTCCTGTGAGTCTAGTTTTAAGTATCCGAGGCAAAATTGACACTTAATTGTAACGTTCTGAGCCTCTTAATGACGATGGAACACACAAATTGCGTCGCGATTCAATGCATCGTCCTCCAGCCAGCTTGTCTCCAAGGGTCTATTGCTACCTCTGGCACCTTACCGTCGTTCTCCTGTGAGTCTATTATTTCGAATCAGACGCTAAACTGACAGTTAATTGTAACGTTCAGAGCCTCTTAATGACGATGGAACACACATATTGCGTCGAGATTCAATATATTGTCCACCAGCCGACTTGTCTCCAAGGGTCTATTGCTACCTTGGGCACCCTATGGTCGTTCTCCTGTGAGTATTGTTTTTCGAATTCGACATGAAACTGACAGTTAATCGTGACGTTCAGAGCCTCTTAATGACGATGGAACACACAAATTGCGTCGCGATTCAATACATCGTCCTCCAGCCGCCATTTTCCAAGGGTCTATTGCTACCTCTAGCACCTTATCGTAGTTCTCCTGTGAGTCTAGTATTTCGAATCCGACACGAAACTGACAGTTAATTGTAACCGTTCAGAGCCTCTTAATGACCATGGAACACACAAATTGCGTCGCAATTCAATGCATTGCCCTCTAGCCCAAATGTCTGCTACAGTCTATTGCTGTGTCGGTTCTCCTGTGAGTCTAGTTTTTCGAATCAGACGCAAAACCGAATATTAATTGTAACGTTCAGAGCCTGTTAATGACGATGGAACACAAATATTCCGTCGAGATTCAATACATCGGCCTCCAGCTGACTAGTCTCCAATGGTCTATTGCTACCTCGCGTACCCTATGGTCGTTCTCCTGTGAGTCTAGTGTTTGGAATCCGACGCAAAACTGACACTCAATTGTAATGTTCAGAACCTCTTAATGACGATGGAACAAACAAATTACGTCGCGATTCAATACATCGTCCTCCAGCCCCCTTTCTCCAAGGGTCTATTGCTACCTCTGGCACCTTATCGTCGTTTTCCTGTGAGTCTAGTATTTCGAATTCGACGCAAAACTGACACTTAATTGTAACGTTCAGAACTTCTTAATGTCGATGGAACACGCAAATTGCGTCCCGATTCAATACATCGTCCTTCTGCCGCCATTCTCCATGGGTCTGTTGCTACCTCTAGCACCTTATCGTAGTTCTCCTGTGAGTCTAGTATTTCGAATCCGACACAAAGCTGACAGTTAATTGTAACCGTTCAGAGCCTCTTAATGACTATGGAACACACAAATTGCGTCGCGATTCAATGCATCGCCCTCTAGCCCAAATGTCTGCTACGGTCTATTGCTGTGTCGGTTCTCCTGTGAGTCTAGTTTTTCGAATCAGACGCAAAACTGACAATTAATTGTAACGGTCAAAGCCTCTTAATAACGATGGAACACACAAATTGCGTCGAGATTCAATACATCGTCCCCCAGCCGACGTGTCTCCAAGGGTCTATTGCTGCCTCTGGTACATTATCGTCGTTTTCCTGTGAGTCTAGTTTTAAGTATCCGACGCAAAATTGACTCTTAATTGTAACGTTCAGAGCCTCTTAATGACGATGGAACACACAAATTGCGTCCAGATTCAATATATCGCCCTCCAGCCGACTTGTCTCCAAGGGTCTATTGCTACCTTGGGCACCCTATGGTCGTTCTCCTGTGTGTCTTGTTTTTCGAATGCGACCCGAAACTGACAGTTAAACGTGACGTTCAGAGCCTCTTAATGACGATGGAACACACAAACTCCCTCGCGATTCATTACATCGACCTCCAGCCGAATAGTCTCCAAGGGTCTATTGCTGCCTCGGGCACCTTATGGCCGTTCTCCTGTGAGTCTAGTATTTCGAATCTGACGCGAAACTGACAGTTAATTGTAACCGTTCAGAGCCTCTTAATGACCATGGAACACACAAATTGCGTCGCGATTCAATGCATCGTCCTCTAGCCCAAATGTCTCCAACGGTCTATTGCTGTGTCGGTCATCTCGTGGTGGTTCTCCTGTGAGTCTAGTTTTCCGAATCCAACGCAAAACTGACAATTAATTTTAACCTACAGAGCCTCTTAATGACGAAGGAAGACACATATTGCGTCGAGATTCAATACATCGTCCCCCAGCCGACGTGTCTCCAAGGGTCTATTGCAGCCTCGGGCACCTTATGGTCGTTCTCCTTTGAGTCAAGTATTTCGAATCCGACGCAAAACTGGCACTTAATTGTAACGTTCAGAACCAATTAATGACGATGGAACACACAAATTGCGTCGCGATTCAATACATCGTTCTCCAGCCAGCTTGTCTTCAAGTGTCTATTGCTACCTCCGGCACCTTATCGTCGTTCTCCTGCGAGTCTAGTATTTCGAATCCGACGCAAAACTGACAGTTAATTGTAACGTTCAGAACCGCTTCTTGACGATGGAACACACAAATTGCGTCGCGATTGAATACATCGTCCTCCAGCCGGATCGTCTCCAACGGTCTATTGCTACCTCTGGCACCTTATCGTCGTTCTCCTTTGAGTCCAGTATTTCGAATCCGACGCTAAACTGACAGTTAATTGTAACGTTCAGAGCCTCATAATGACGACGGAACACACAAACTGCGTCGAGATTCAATATATCGTCCTCTAGCCGACTTGTCTCCAAGGGTCTATTGATACCTCGGGCACCTTATGGTCGTTTTCCTGTGAGTCTAGTTTTTCGAATCCGACGCGAAACTGACAGTTAATCGTAACGTTCGGAACCTCTTAATGACGATGGAACACACAAATTGCGTCGCGATTCAATACATCGTCCTCCAGCCAGCTTGTCTCCAAGTGTCTATTGCTACCTCTGGCACCATTTCGTCGTTCTCCAGTGAGTCTAGTATTTCGATTCCGACGCAAAAGTGACACTTAATTGTAACGTTCAGAACCTCTTAATGACGATGGAACACACAAATTGCGTCGCGATTCAATACATCATCCTACAGCCGCCATTGTCCAAGGGTCTATTGCTACCTCTAGCACCTTATCGTAGTTCTCCTGTGAGTCTAGTATTTCGAATCCGACACAAAACTGACAGTTAATTGCAACCGTTTAGATCCTCTTAATGACCATGGAACACACAAATTGCGTCGAGATTCAATATATCGCCCTCCAGCCGACTTGTCTCCAAGGGTCTATTGCTACCTTAGGCACCCTATGGTCGTTCTCCTGTGAGTCTTGTTTTTCGAATGCGACCCGAAACTGATAGTTAAACGTGACGTTCAGAGGCTCTTAATGACGATGGAACACACAAATTGCGTCGCGATTCATTACATCGACCTCCAGCCGAATTGTCTCCAAGTTTCTATTGCTGCCTCGGGCACCTTATGGCCGTTTTCTTGTGAGTCTAGTATTTCGAATCCGACGCGAAACTGACAGTTAATTGTAACCGTTCAGGGCCTCTTAATGACCATGGAACACACAAATTGCGTACGTTTCAATGCATCGTCCTCTAGCCCAACTGTCTCTAACGGTCTATTGCTGTGTCGGTCTTCTCATGGTGGTTCTATTGTGAGTATAGTATTTCGAATCCGACGCAAAGCTGACAGTTAATTGTAACGTTCAGAACCGCTTATTGACGATGGAAAACACAAATTGCTTCGCGATTCAATACATCGTCCAGCAGCCGGATTGTCTCCAAAGGTCTATTGCTACCTCTGGCACCTTATCGTCGTTCTCCTTTGAGTCCAGTATTTCGAATCCGACGCTAAACTGACACTTAATTGTAACGTTCAGAGCCTCTTAATGACGACGGAACACACAAACTGCGTCGAGATTCAATATAACGATTATAGCCGACTTGTCCTCAAGGGTCTGTTGCTACTTCGGGCGCCCTATGGTCGTTCTCCTGTGAGTCTAGTTTTACAAATCCGAGGCGAAACTGAGAGTTACTCCAAAGGTCTATTGCTACCTCTGGCACCTTATCGTCGTTCTCCTTTGAGTCCAGTATTTCGAATCCGACGCTAAACTGACACTTAATTGTAACGTTAAGGGCCTCTTAATGACGATGGAAAAAACAAATTGCGTCGCGATTCAATACATCTACCTCCAGCCGAGTTGTCTCCATGGGTCTATTGCTGCCTCGGGCACCTCATGGTCGTTCTTCTGTGATTCTAGTTTTTCGAATCCGACGCAAAACTGTCAATTAATTGTAACGTTCAGAGCCTCATAATGACGATAGAACACACAAATTGCGTCGAGATTCAATACATCGTCCCAGAGCCGACGTGACTCCAAGAATCTATTGCTACCTCTGGCACCTTATGCTCGTTCTCCTGTTAGACTAGTTATTCGAATCCGACGCGAAACTGACCGATAATCGTAACGTTCAGAGCCTCTTAATGACGATGGAACACACAAATTGCGTCGCGATTCAATACATCAACCTCCAGACGACTTGTCTCCATGGGTCTATTGCTGCCTCGGGCACCTTATGGTCGTTCTTCTGTGAGTCTAGTTTTTCAAATCCGACACAAAATTGACAATTAATTGTAACGTTCAGAGCCTCATAATGACGATAGAACACACAAATTGCGTCGAGATTCAGTATATCGTCTTCCTGCCGACTTGTCTCCAAGGGTCTATTGCTACCTCTGGCACCCAATGGTCATTCTCCTGTGAGCCTAGTTTTTCGAATCCGACGCGAAACTGACAGTTAATCGTAACGTTCAAAGCCTCTTAACGACGATGGAACACACAAATTGCTTCGAGATTCAATACATCGTACCCCAGCCGACGTATCTCCAAGGGTCTATTACTGCCTCTGGCACATTATCGTCGTACTCCTGTGAGTCTAGTTTTAAGAATCCACGCAAAACTGACAGTTAATCGTAACGTTCAGAGCCTGTTAATGACGATGAAACACACAAATTGCGTCGAGATTCAATACCTCGTTCTCCAGCTGACTTGTCTCCAAGGGTCTATTGCTAACACGGGTACCCTACGGTCGTTCTCCTGTGAGTCTAGTTTTTCGAATCCGACGCAAAACTGACAGTCCATTGTAACATTCAGAACCTCTTAATGACGATGGAACACACAAATTGCGTGGCGATTGAATACATCGTCCTCCAGCCGGATTGTCTCCAAAGGTCTATTGCTACCTCTGGCACCGTATCATCGTTCTTCTTTGAGTCTAGTATATCGAATCCGACGCTAAACTGACAGTTAGTTGTAACGTTCAGAGCCTCATAATGACCATGGAACACACAAATGGCGTCGAGATTCAATATATCGCCCTCCAGCCGACTTGTCTCCAAGGGTCGATTGCTACCATAGGCACCCTATGGTCGTTCTCCTGCGAGTCTAGTTTTTCGAATGCGACCGGAATCTGATAGTTAAACGTGACGTTCAGAGCCTCTTAATGACGATGGAACACACAAATTGCGTCGCGATTCATTACATCGACCTCCAGCCGAATTGTCTCCAAGTTTCTAATGCTGCCTCGGGCACCTTATGGCCGTTTTCTTGTGAGTCTAGTATTTCGAATCCGACGGGAAACTGACAGTTAATTGTAACGTTCAGATCTTGTTAATGACGATGGAACACACACATTACGTCGAGATTCAATATATCGCCCTCCAGCCGACTTGTCTCCAAGGGGCTATTGCTACCTTAGGCACCCTATGGTCGTTCTCCTGTGAGTCTTGTTTTTCGAATGCGACCCGAAACTGATAGTTAAACGTGACGTTCAGAGCCTCTTAATGACGATGGAACACACAAATTGCGTCGCGATTCATTACATCGACCTCCAGCCGAATTGTCTCCAAGTTTCTAATGCTGCCTCGGGCACCTTTTGGTCGTTCTCGTGTGAGTCAAGTTTTTCGAATCCGACGCCAAACTGTCAGATAATCGTAACGTTCAGAACCTCTTAATGTCGATGGAACACACAAATTGCGTCGTGATTCATTACATCGCCCTCCAGCCGGATTGTCTCCAAAGGTCTATTGCTATCTCTGGCACCTTATCGTCGTTCTTCTATGAGTCCAGTATATCGAATCCGATGCAAAACTGACAGTTAGTTGTAACGTTCAGAGCCTCATAATGACGACGGAGCACACAAACTGCGTCGATATTCAATATATCGTCCTCCAGCCGACTTGTCTCCAAGGGTCTATTGCTACCTCTGGCACCTTATCGTCGTTCTCCTGTGAGCTATTATTTCGAATCCGACGCAAAACTGACAGTTAATTATAACGTTGAGAGCCACTTAATGACGATGGAATACACAAAATGGGTCGAGATTCAATATATTGTCCTCCAGCCGACTTGTCTGCAAGGGTCTATTGCTACCTCGGGCACACTGTGGTCGTTGTCCTGTGAGTCTAGTTTTTCAAATCCGACGCGAAACTGACAGTTAATCGTAACGTTCAGAGCGTCTTAATGACGATGGAACACACAAATTGTATCGCGATTCAATACATCGTCCTCCAGCCGGCTTGTCTCCATGGATCTATTGCTACCCCTGGCATCTTATCGTCGTTCTCCTGTGAGTCTAGTATTTCGAATCCGACGCAAAACTGACAGTTAATTGTAACGTTCAGAGCCTCATAATGACGATGGAACACAAAAATTGCGTCGAGGTTCAATACATCGTCCCCCAGCCGACGTGTCTTCAAGGGTCTATTGCTAGCTCTGGCACCTTATCGTCGTTCTCCTGTGAGTCTAGTATTTCGAATCCGACGCAAAACTGACATTTAATTCTAACGTTCAGAGCCTCTTAATGACGATGGAACACACAAATCGCGTCGTGATTCAATACATCTACCTCCAGCCGAAATGTCTCCATGGGTCTATTACTGCTTCGGGCACCTTATGGTCGTTCTTCTGTGAGTCTAGTTTTTCGAATCCCACGCAAAATTGACAATTAATTGTAACGTTCAGAGCCTCATAATGACGATGGAACACACAAATTGCGTCGAGAATCAATACATTGCCCCCAGCTGACGTTCTTCAAGGGTCTATTGCTAGCTCTTGCACCTTATCGTCGTTCTCCTGCGAGTCTAGTATTTCGAATCCGACGCCAAACTGACAGTTAATTGTAACGTTCAGAACCGCTTAATGACGATGGAGCACACAAATTGCGTCGTGATTCATTTCATCGTCCTCCAGCCAGCTTGTCTCCAAGGGTCTATTGCTAACTCTGGCACCTTATCGTCGTTCTCCTGTGAGCTATTATTTCGAATCCGACGCAAAACTGACAGTTAATTATAACGTTCAGAGCCTCTTAATGACGATGGAATACACAAATTGGGTCGAGATTCAATATATTGTCCTCCAGCCGACTTGTCTCCAAGGGTCTATTGCTACCTCGGGCACACTATGGTGACCCTGTGAGTCTAGTTTTTCGAATTCGACGCGAAGCTGACAGTTAATCGTAACGTTCAGAGCCTCATAATGATGTTGGAACACACAAATTGCGTCGAGATTCAATACATCGTCCCCCAGCTGACGTGTCTTCAAGGGTCTATTGCTAGCTCTGGCACCTTATCGTCGTTCTCCTGCGAGTCTAGTATTTCGAATCCGACGCAAAAATACAGTTAATTGTAACGTTCAGAACCGCTTATTGACGACGGAACACACAAACTGCGTCGAGATTCAATATATCGTCCTCCAGCCGACTTGTCCCCAAGGGTCAATTGCTACCTCGGGCACCCTATGGTCGTTCTCCTGTGAGTCTAGCTTTTCGAATCCGACGCGAAACTGACAGTTAGTCGTAACGTTAAGAGCCTCTTAATGACGATGGAACACAGAAATTGTGTCGCGATTCAATACATCGTCCTCCAGCCGGCTTGTCTCCAAGGATCTATTGCTACCTCTGGCACCTTATCATCGTTCTCCTGTGAGTGTAGTATTTCGAATCCGACGCTAAACTGACAGTTAATTATAACGTTCAGAACCTCTCAATGACGATGGAACACAGAAATTATGTCTCGATTCAATACATCGTCCTCCAGCCGGCTAGTCTCCTAGCGTCTATTCATACCTCTGGCACCTTATCGTCGTTCTCCTGTGGGTCTAGTATTTCGAATCCGACAGAAAACTGACAGTTAATTGTAACGTTCAGAACCTCTTAACGACGATGGAACACACAAATTGCGTCGCGATTCAATACATCGACCTTCAGACGAATTGTCTCCAACTCTCTATTGCTGCCTCGGGAACGTTATCGTCGTTCTCCTGTGAGGCTAGTTTTAAGAATCCGACTCAAAACAGATATTTAATTGTAACGTTCCGACCCTGCTAACGTCGTAGGAACACACAAATTGCGTCGCGATTCAATACATCGTCCTCCAGCCGACTTGTCTCCAAGGGTCTATTGCTGCCTCGGGAACCTTTTAGTCGTTCTCATGTGAGACTAGTTATTCGAAACCGACACAAAGCTGAGAGTTAATTGTATCGTTCAGAACCTCTTAATGACAATGGAACACACAAATTGCGTCGCGATTTAATACATCGTCCTCCAGCCGACTTATCTCCAAGTGTCTATTGCTGCCACGGGAACCTTTTAGTCGTTCTCCTGTGAGTCTAGTTTTTCGAATCCGTCACAAAAGTGACAGTTAATTGTAACGTTTAGGTGCTCTTGATGTCGATGGAACACAGAAATTGCGTCGAGATTCAATACATCGTCCTCAAGCCGACTTGTCTCCAAGGGTCTATTGCTGTCTCGGGAACCTTTTAGTCGTTCTCCTGTGAGACTAGTTATTCGAATGCGACGTAAAACTAACAATTAATTGTAACGTTCAGAGCCTCTTAATGACGATGGAACATACAAATTGCGTCGTTATTCAATACATCGTCCTCCAGCCGGCTTGTCTCCAAGGGTCTATTGCTATCTCGGGCACCCTATAGTCGATCTCCTGAGAGTCTAGTTTTTCGAATCCGAGGCAAAACTGACAGTTAAATGTAACGTTCAGTGCCTCTTAATGACGATGGAACGCACAAATTGCGTCGAGATTCAATACATCGACCTCCAGCCGTCTTGTCTCCAAGGGTCTATTGCGGCCCCGGGAACCTTTTAGTCGTTCTCCTGTGAGTCCAGTTTTTCGAATCCGACGCAGAAGTGACAGTTAATTGTAACGTTCAGAGGCTCTTGATGACGATGGAACACACAAATTGCGTCGAGATTCCATACATCGTCCTCCAGCCGACTCCAAGTGACTATTGCTGCCGTGGGAACCTTTTAGTCGTTCTCCTGTGAGTCTAGTTTTTCGAATCCGACGCAAAAGTGACAATTAATTGTAACGTTCAGAGGCTCTTGATGACGATGGAAGACACAAATTGCGTCGAGATTCAAGACATCGTCCTCAAGCCGGCTTGTCTCCAAGTTTCTTTTACTACCTCTGGCACCTTACCGTCGATCTCCTGTGAGTCTAGTATTTCGAATCCGACGCAAAACTGGCAGTTAATTGTAACGTTCAGAGCCTGTTAATGACGATGAAACACACAAATTGCATCGAGATTCAATACATCGTTCTCCAGCTGACTTGTCTCCGAGGGTCTATTGCTAACACGGGTACCCTATGGTCGTTCTCCTGTGAGTCAAGTTTTTCGAATCCGACGCAAAACTGACAGTCCATTGTAACATTCAGAACCTCTTAATGACGATGGAACACACAAATTGCGTCGCGATTGAATACATCGTCCTCCAGCCAGATTGTCTCCAAAGGTCTATTGCTACCTCTGGCACCTTATCGTCGTCCTTCTTTGAGTCTAGTATATTGAATCCGATGCTAAACTGACAGTTAGTTGTAACGTTCAGAGCCTCATAATGACGACGGAACACACAAATTGCGTCGCGATTCAATACATCATTCTCCAGCCGCCATGCTCCAAGGGTCTATTGCTACCTCTAGCACCTTATCGTAGTTCTCCTGTGAGTCTAGTATTTCGAATCCGACACAAAACTGACAGTTAATTGTAACCGTTCAGATCCTCTTAATGACCATGGAACACACAAATTGCGTCGAGATTCAATATATCGCCCTCCAGCCGACTTGTCTCCAAGGGTCTATTGCTACCTTAGGCACCCTATGGTCGTTCTCCTGTGAGTCTTCTTTTTCGAATGCGACCCGAAACTGATAGCTAAACGTGACGTTCAGAGCCTCTTAATGACGATGGAACACACAAATTGCGTCGCGATTCATTACATCGACCTCCAGCCGAATTGTCTCCAAGTTTCTAATGCTGCCTCGGGCACCTTATGGCCGTTTTCTTGTGAGTCTAGTATTTCGAATCCGACATGAAACTGACAGTTAATTGTAACGTTCAGATCTTGTTAATGACGATGGAACACACACATTACGTCGAGATTCAATATATCGCCCTCCAGCCGACTTGTCTCCAAGGGTCTATTGCTACCTTAGGCACCCTATGGTCGTTCTCCTGTGAGTCTTGTTTTTCGAATGCGACCCGAAACTGATAGTTAAACGTGACGTTCAGAGCCTCTTAATGACGACGGAGCACACAAACTGCGTCGATATTCAATATATCGTCCTCCAGCCGACTTGTCTCCAAGGGTCTATTGCTACCTCGGGCACCTTTTGGTCGTTCTCCTGTGAGTCTAGTTTTTCGAATCCGACGCCAAACTGACAGTTAATCGTAACGTTCAGAACCTCTTAATGACGATGGAACACACAAATTGCGTCGTGATTCATTACATCGTCCTCCAGCCAGCTTGTCTCCAAGGGTCTATTGCTACCTCTGGCACCTTATCGTCGTTCTCCTGTGAGCTATTATTTCGAATCCGACGCAAAACTGACAGTTAATTATAACGTTCAGAGCCACTTAATGACGATGGAATACACAAATTGGGTCGAGATTCAATATATTGTCCTCCAGCCGACTTTTCTGCAAGGGTCTATTGCTACCTCGGGCACACTGTGGTCGTTGTCCTGTGAGTCTAGTTTTTCAAATCCGACGCAAAACTGACAGTTAATTATAACGTTCAGAGCCTCTTAATGACGATGGAACACACAAATCGCGTCGTGATTCAATACATCTACCTCCAGCCGAAATGTCTCCATGGGTCTATTACTGCCTCGGGCACCTTATGGTCGTTCTTCTGTGAGTCTAGTTTTTCGAATCCCACGCAAAATTGACAATTAATTGTAACGTTCAGAGCCTCATAATGACGATGGAACACACAAATTGCGTCGAGAATCAATACATTGCCCCCAGCTGACGTTCTTCAAGGGTCTATTGCTAGCTCTTTCACCTTATCGTCGTTCTCCTGCGAGTCTAGTATTTCGAATCCGACGCCAAACTGACAGTTAATTGTAACGTTCAGAACCGCTTAATGACGATGGAGCACACAAATTGTGTCGCGATTCAATACATCGTCCTCCAGCCGGCTTGTCTCCACGGGTCTATTGCTACCTCTGGCACCCTATAGTCGTTCTCCTGTGCGTCTAGTATTTCGAATTCGACGCAAAACTGACAGTTAATTGTAACGTTCAGAGCCTGTTAATGACGATGGAACACACAAATTGCGTCGCGATTGAGTACATCGCCCTCCAGCCGGATTGTCTCCAAAGGTCTATTGCTACTTCTGGCACCTTATCGTCGTTCTTCTATGAGTCTAGTGTATCGAATCCGACGCTAAACTGACAGTTAGTTGTAACGTTCAGAGCCTCATAATGACGACGGAACACACAAACTGCGTCGAGATTCAATATATCGTCCTCCAGCTGACTTGTCTCCAAGGGTCTATTGCTACCTCGGGCACCTTTTGGTCGTTCTCCTGTGAGTCTGGTATTTCGAATCCGACGCGAAACTGACAGTTAATCGTAACGTTCAGAACCTCTTAATGACGATGGAACACACAAATTGCGTCGCGTTTCAATACATCATCCTCCAGCCAGCTTGTCTCCAAGGGTCTATTGCTACCTCTGGCACCTTATCGTCGTTCTCCTGTGAGCTACTATTTCGAATCCGACGCAAAACTGACAGTTAATTATAACGTTCAGAGCCTCTTAATGACGATGGAATACACAAATTGGGTCGAGATTCAATATATTGTCCTCCAGCCGACTTGTCTCCAAGGGTCTATTGCTACCTCGGGCACACTATGGTGACCCTGTGAGTCTAGTTTTTCGAATTCGACGCGAAGCTGACAGTTAATCGTAACGTTCAGAGCCTCATAATGATGATGGAACACACAAATTGCGTCGAGATTCAATACATCGTCCCCCAGCTGACGTGTCTTCAAGGGTCTATTGCTAGCTCTGGCACCTTATCGTCGTTCTCCTGCGAGTCTAGTATTCCGAATCCGACGCAAAAATACAGTTAATTGTAACGTTCAGAAGCGCTTATTGACGACGGAACACACAAACTGCGTCGAGATTCAATATATCGTCCTCCTGCCGACTTGTCCCCAAGGGTCAATTGCTACCTCGGGCACCCTATGGTCGTTCTCCTGTGAGTCTAGCTTTTCGAGTCCGACGCGAAACTGACAGTTAGTCGTAACGTTAAGAGCCTCTTAATCACGATGGAACACAGAAATTGTGTCGCGATTCAATACATCGTCCTCCAGCCGGCTTGTCTCCAAGGATCTATTGCTACCTCTGGCACCTTATCATCGTTCTCCTGTGAGTCTAGTATTTCGAATCCGACGCTAAGATGACAGTTAATTATAACGTTCAGAACCTCTCAATGACGATGGAACACAGAAATTATGTCTCGATTCAATACATCGTCCTCCAGCCGGCTAGTCTCCTAGCGTCTATTCATACCTCTGGCACTTTATCGTCGTTCTCCTGTGGGTCTAGTATTTCGAATCCGACAGAAAACTGACAGTTAATTGTAACGTTCAGAGCGTCTTAATGACGGTGGAACGCACAAATTATGTCGAGATTCAATACATCGACCTCCAGCCGTCTTGTCTCCGAGGTTGTATTGCAGCCTCTGGCACCTAATGGTCGTTCTCCTGTGTGTCTAGTATTTGGAATCCGACGCGAGAGTGACAGTCAATTGTAACGTTCAGAACCTCTTAACGACGATGGAACACACAAATTGCGTCGCGATTCAATACATCGACCTTCAGACGAATTGTCTCCAACTCTCTATTGCTGCCTCGGGAACGTTATCGTCGTTCTCCTGTGAGTCTAGTTTTAAGAATCCGACTCAAAACAGATATTTAATTGTAACGTTCCGACCCTGCTAACGTCGTAGGAACACACAAATTGCGTCGCGATTCAATACATCGTCCTCCAGCCGACTTGTCTCCAAGGGTCTATTGCTGCCTCGGGAACCTTTTAGTCGTTCTCATGTGAGACTAGTTATTCGAAACCGACACAAAGCTGAGAGTTAATTGTATCGTTCAGAACCTCTTAATGACAATGGAACACACAAATTGCGTCGCGATTTAATACATCGTCCTCCAGCCGACTTATCTCCAAGTGTCTATTGCTGCCACGGGAACCTTTTAGTCGTTCTCCTGTGAGTCTAGTTTTTCGAATCCGTCACAAAAGTGACAGTTAATTGTAACGTTTAGGTGCTCTTGATGTCGATGGAACACAGAAATTGCGTCGAGATTCAATACATCGTCCTCAAGCCGACTTGTCTCCAAGGGTCTATTGCTGTCTCGGGAACCTTTTAGTCGTTCTCCTGTGAGACTAGTTATTCGAATGCGACGTAAAACTAACAATTAATTGTAACGTTCAGAGCCTCTTAATGACGATGGAACATACAAATTGCGTCGTTATTCAATACATCGTCCTCCAGCCGGCTTGTCTCCAAGGGTCTATTGCTATCTCGGGCACCCTATAGTCGATCTCCTGAGAGTCTAGTTTTTCGAATCCGAGGCAAAACTGACAGTTAAATGTAACGTTCAGTGCCTCTTAATGACGATGGAACGCACAAATTGCGTCGAGATTCAATACATCGACCTCCAGCCGTCTTGTCTCCAAGGGTCTATTGCGGCCCCGGGAACCTTTTAGTCGTTCTCCTGTGAGTCCAGTTTTTCGAATCCGACGCAGAAGTGACAGTTAATTGTAACGTTCAGAGGCTCTTGATGACGATGGAACACACAAATTGCATCGAGATTCAATACATCGTCCTCCAGCCGACTCCAAGTGACTATTGCTGCCGTGGGAACCTTTTAGTCGTTCTCCTGTGAGTCTAGTTTTTCGAATCCGACGCGAAACTGACAGTTAATCGTAACGGTCAGAGCCTCTTAATGACGATGGAACACACAAATTGTGTCGCGATTCAATACATCGTCCTCTAGCCCAAATGTCTCCAAGGGTATATTGCTGTGTCGGTCACCTCATGGTTGTTGGTGGCAGATTTGAGTGTCTAATGCCAGGACCTAGGCTGGGGTAGGATTCAAGCTGGAGCAAGGAGGTGGCATGGTGCACGAAGTGAGTTCCTATTGCCCCGAAATTGGCCAGGGTGGCAGGCGGTGTGGGGATGTGGTGTGGTGGCAGATGTGGGTGACAATTCCCAGGGCCTGGGCCAGAGTGGTAGCAGGTGTGGGGAGGTGTAGTAGTGGCCAATGCGAACATCTACTGCCAGGACACGAGCCAGGGTAGAAGAAGGTGGTGGAGGAGCAATGGCTGATGTGAGTGTTTCTTTCAGGTCCTTGGACAAGGTGCCAGCAGTCGCAAGGATGTTGCGTGACTGCTGATGAAAGTGTCTATATCGAGGTCCTGGACCAGGACAGCAGCAGGTGTGAAGAGGTGATGCGGTGGCCGATGTAAGAAATTATTGCCTTGAAATGGATTAGGGTGGTAGCCAGCACGATCAGGTGGAGCTTTGGCCAATGTCAGCATGTATTGTGAGGGCCTGTGCAGGATGACAGCAGTTGTGTGAAGATGGCATGGTGGCTGATGTGAGCGTCTACTGCCAGGATCTGGAACAGGGAGGGCTGCAGGCGTGAGGAGGTTAGGTGGAGGTTGATGTGAGGGTTTATTGCCAGGACCTGGGCAGGTGTGGCAGTAGGGGTGTTCGAGGTGGATTGGTGACTGATGTTACTGTTTACTGCCAGGACCTGGGCCAGGGTGGCAGCAGGTAGGGGGAGGTGAGTAATGGCAGATGTCAGCGACCATTGCCAGTGCCTTGGCCAGGGGGCAGCAGGTGTGGGGAGGTGTAGCAGTGACCAATGTGATCGTCTATTGCCAAGACCAGGGCCAGGTTGGCAGGAGCCGTGAAGAGGTGGCGTGGTGACCGATGTGAGCGTCTATTGCCAGGACCTGGGTTTGGCTGGCACCCAGCACAAGCAGGTGGAGCAGTGACCAATGCGAGCGTTTATTGCATGTACCTGAGCAGGGTGACACAAGTTGCGTGGAGATGGCATGTTTGCCGATGTGAGCGTCTATTGCCAGGACTCAGGGCCAGTTTGGCAGTAGGAACAACGAGGTGGAGCAGTGGCTGATGTGAGCATCTATTGCCTCAGGGGAAGCCGGCGAATAGAGTTCGGGTTTGGGCCAATTTAAGTGTCTATTGCCAAGACATGGGCCACGGCGGTAGCAGGTGAGGGAGTGTGGTCTGGTGGCTGATGTGAGCGTCTATTGCCAGCCCCTGGGTGAGGGAAGCAGCAGGTGTAAGTTGGTGGTGACGTGGCAGATGTGAGCATCTATTGCTAGGGCCTGAACCAGGGTGGTGGCTGTTGTGGAGAGGTGATGAGGTGGTGTGGTGGCAGATATTACCGTCATTTGCCACGGCCTGGGGCAGGGTGGCAGTATGCGCTAAGAGGTGGCACAGAGGTTGATTTGATCGTCTATTGCCAGAACCTGGACCAGGACGGCAGCAGGCTCGAAGAGGTCAAGCGGGGCTGATGTGAGCATCTATTGTCAGGACCTGGGCCATGGAGGAAGCAGGCACGAAGAGTTTGAGTGGATGCCAATTTGAGCCTCTATTGCCAGGACATGGAGAATGGCGGCAGAAGTTGAGAGGAAGTGGAACGGTGGCCGAAGTGACTGTCTATTGAAGGGACGTGTGCCAGGATGGCATCAGATGTTAGGAGGTTGCTGGTGAGAGTGTCTATCGCCATGACCAGGGCCAGGGTGGCAGCAGGCAGGATTATGTCGCACGGTGGCTGATGATCTGCGGAATGAAGTTTTTGTTTGGACTGCAGTAACAAATGTTACACTGAAAACAAACCCCGTCTTTCCTTTTGTGTTTTTCCGCTATGTGTTCGTGTACCCTTGTATATTTGTGTTTGTCCTAACGTTATGTGTTTAGCAAACAACATTCATGTTACAGAAATTTTCTATATCTAAGCTACACACACTATGATGAGAAATACCGTTATACTCAAACTTAATTTGCCTTAATAATATGTTATTTACTTCGAAAAGATGATTAGACACTATTCACAAAAGATATTCTGATCTTTTATGTATTTACTTATGTCATAATTCCTGTAGCACTGATATGTACGATTATTTCTATTCTTTTGTAAAGCCTATATCACTACAAATGTTATGTGTATTATTGTTTTTAATGAAGTTTTCTGTACCTTTGTAATTGTATTCTCATGTTATAAAAATGCAATTGACACTGCTTCATCAAATTAAGTAACTTGTAAGCATTCATTTCATAGTACACATTTCTGTTGGTAATAGTATGTGCACAATATGTGAGAAGTTGAGGCTGTTAGTGTTTGCTCGTGTGTTAATAATTGAGCAAGGGACTGGTTAACAGCATTGCTGGTTCTATGGACAATTCCAAAAACATTGTGAGTGCGTAAGCAGTGGTTTAAGGATTTGCTATATTGTCTGTAAGACTCTTCGATGGTGATTGTGCACCTGCACAGCCGCAACAGATGGCTGCTGACCATCTCTACAATGACTGCAGTGGGTCTGCACCTCTGATGTCCCACCAATACCATACTCTCTACCAGGACTCCACTGGGTCTGCTCCGTGATGACCTACCATCCAATATTCTTCAAAAATTCGAATGACTGTGTTTTGCGTTTGTTCTGTTGTGGCCCATTACCAGTCTGCATGTCATGATTCAGCACTGTCTTTCCGTTGGAAGGACAACATTATATCCTCGAGACTGCATGGACATTAACGACTTATGTGTGTATTTACTGTTACTGCTCAGACATTCAGAAAAAAAGAAAACTGTAATTACTATCGTTATGAATGATCTGGACTGTCTTTATGAGAACAATTCTTGCTTTTGACCTACATTGCATCAAAAGTGTGGGCATTTGGTATCTTTGTTATTGTAATTATGATAACTTATATCAAACCATTATTGGCCACGGCTCAAAACAATTTGAAACATTTTTTGTGGGGAGCATGTAGGATGGCTGCTTAGGTATTTATGTTGGTAACGCCACATAGCGCTCTGTATGAAAATCACAGACTGTGTTGTGTGCAGCGTGTGGCTGTTTTGTGTTGTTGGAATATTTACTATAGTAGTGTTGGGCAGCGGAATGTGAACATTGCATAGCGTTGCGCAGTTGGATGTGTGCCACCAGCAGAGGTGGATGTGAGGAGAGAGATGGCAGAATTTTAAGAGTGGACGATCTGGACATATGTCAGCGAGTAAGAGTAAATTTGGAATACTGGATATCACGAACTGACATATATATATTATGAATTTAGAACATTCTTAAAGTAAATACATTGATTGTTCTCTATCAACATCGTTCATTTGCTGACTATGTCTATCAGTAGTTATAGTAGCTAGAATCTGTTAATTAGCTGGCAATAGAGGCGCTCGCTGTTTTGCAACAGTTCGAGTAACGAAGAGTTTTGTGAGGTAAATGATTCATAAAAGGTATAGGTTACTGTTAGTCAGGGCCATTCTTTTGTAGCGATTTTTGAAAGTCAGATTGCGTTGCGCTAAAGATATTGTGTGTCAGTTTAGTGTTGATCCGAATAAGTAAAGAGATTAATGACTCAGTACATTCAGTTTTGCCCAGCTGTTTGAAAATCAAAAAATTTAGAGGATTATAAGCTAAGTAATTAATCAATTTTTCGAAGGATATGTTTCAAATTGTGTGGAGGTGGCACAGTGGCCGATGTGAGCGTCTATTGCCAGGACTCGGGACCAGGATGGCAGCAGGCACAAATAGATGAAGCGGTGGCTGATGTGATCTACTACTGCCAGGACTCTGGGCCCTATTAGCAGCAGGTGTGTGGAGGTGTAGCGGTGGCTAATGTGACTGTCTATTGCCAGGACCTGTTCCGGCGTGGAAGCAGGTGTGGTGAGAAGGCATGGCGGCAGATTTGTGTGTCTAATGCCAGGACCTAGGCTGGGGTAGGATTCTAGCAAGAGCAAGGAGGTGGCATGGTGCTCGAGGTGAGTTCCTATTGCCACGAAATTGGCCAGGGTGGCAGGCAGTGTGGGGATGTGGTGTGGTGGCCGATGTGGGTGTCAATTGCCAGGGCCTGGGCCAGAGTGGTAGCAGGTGTGGGGAGGTGTAGTAGTGGCCAATGCGAACATCTACTGCCAGGACACGAGCCAGGGTAGAGGAAGGTGGTGGAGGAGCAATGGCTGATGTGAGTGTTTATTTCAGGTCCTTGGACAAAGTGCCAGCAGGCGCAAGTAGGTTGCGTGACTGCTGATGAAAGTGTCTACATCGAGGTCATGGACCAGGACAGCAGCAGGTGTGAAGAGGTGATGCAGTGGCCTATGTAAGAACTTATTGCCTTGAAATGGATTAGGGTAGTAGCCAGCACGATCAGGTGGAGCATTGGCCAATATCAGCATGTATTATGAGGGCCTGTGCAGGATGACAGCAACTGTGTGAAGATGGCATGGTGGCTGATGTGAGCGTCAGGATTTGGAACAGGGAGGGCAGCAGGCGTGAGGAGGTAACGTTGAGGTTCATGTGAGGGTTTGTTACCAGGACCTGGGCAAGTGTGGCAGTAGGGGTGGCGAGGTGGAGTGGTGGCTGATGTTACTGTTTACTGCCAGGACCTGGGACAGGGTTTGGCTGGCAGCCAGCACAAGGAGGTGGAGCAGTGACCAATGCGAGCGTTTATTGCATGTACCTGGGCAGGGTGACACAATTTGTGTGGAGATGGCATGGTCGCCGATGTGAGCGTCTATTGCCAAGACTCAGGGCCAGTTTGGCAGTAGGAACAACGAGGTGGAGCAGTGGCTGATGTGAGCATCTATTGCCTCAGGGGAAGCCGGCGCTTAGAGATCGGGTTCGGGCCAATTTGAGTGTCTATTGCCAAAACATGGGCCACGGCGGTAGCAGGTGAGGGAGTGTGGTGAGGTGGCTGATGTGAGCGTCTGTTGCCAGCCCCTGGGTGAGGGAAGAAGCATGTGTAAGGTGGTGGAGACGTGGCAGATGTGAGCATCTATTGCTAGGGCCTGAACCAGGGTGGCGGCTGTTGTGGAGAGGTGGTGAGGTGGTGTGGTGGCAGATGTTACCGTCATTTGCCACGGCCTGTCCCAGGGTGGCAGTATGCACTAAGAGGTGGCACAGAGGTTGATTTGATCGTCTATTGCCAGAACCTGGACCAGGATGGCAGCCGGCTCGAAGAGGTCAAGCGGTGGCTGATGTGAGCATCTAGTTTCAGGACCTGGGCCATGGAGGAACCAGACACGAAGAGTTTGAGTGGATGCCAATTCGTGCGTCTATTGCCAGGACATGGAGCATGGCGGCAGAAGTTGAGAGGAAGTGGAACGGTGGCTGATATAAGTGTTTACTGCCAAGACCTGGGCTAGGGCGACAGCATGTGTGAGGAGATGGCACTGTGTCTGATGTGACTGTCTCTTGCCATTACTTGTACCAGTGTGGCAGCAGCCACGATTAGGTCGGGTGGAGGCTGATGTGAGCGACTATTGCCAGGACCTGAGCCACGGTGGCAGCAGGCGCAAGAAGGTCGTATGTTGGCCAACGTGAGCATCTATTGCCTGGACCTATTTGAGAGAAGCAGCAGGTGTGGGGTGGTGGCTTGGTGGCAAATGTGAGCGTCTATAGCCAGGATTTGGGCGAGGCTAGCAGAATGTGCAAGGAGGTGGAGCAGTAGTTGATGTGAGTGTCTATTGCCAGGACCTGTGTAATCGGATGACCGGAGCGGGAGACGTGTTCAGGGTTGTAACGCTTGGCTTTGTGGAAGAAGGTGGCTGTTTGTTGAATTCTTCTCTAGGCGCAGAGGTCTGGAACCGCGCGACCTCGGGAATGAAAGTGTGTGATGTCCTTAGGTTAGTTAGGTTTATGTAGTTCTAGGGGACTGATGAACCAATAGTACTCAGAGCCATTTGAAGCCTTTTTTTAGCAATCTTTCTCTTTCTTGTTGATTCTCCCAATACATTTTCCGGTGGCTCAGCCCCTCCACACGTGTTGTGGTGGAGCCTTGCTGATGCACGCAGTCCGTGGAACGCGACACCGGGCTCGGTCCACGGCTGCGCAGGCTGTTGGAGGTTAGCAGCACGAGGCCTGGCCCAGCTCGCCTCCTGCAGATGCTGCAGCTCGTGACAACACCGGGAGTCGCCAGTGCAGCAGCAAGCAATGCCCACCGCCAGCCGGTCTTCGGAGCCAGCGTCACTGACGATGACGACGTTACAGCGACCAGATGCCTATTCGATTGAGGCGAATGCTGACGCCCTTAAATACCGCAAGCCGCTGTTGAATCGCCGGGTACGCAGCGGGGTGTCTGTTAGAAGGTTCTTGATGAGTTGGCTAACACATCCACACCAAACGCGTCCCGCGCCTGTGTAATTCTGCTAATGCTGCGTTCTGATGATTGCTGTGCACGTACACACATACCGACGCTCGTTGCAAAACTATGTCACCTGCATAATGCACTGTCCAGCCTTCGTCCACCGTTTGCCGTGAAGCTATCGCATCGCGCAATGAAACACAGCAAAACACAATTTCGCACCGTATTTTCTAAATATCACCCCCTCTCCTCTACAACTGATCCAGGGTGGCAGGAGGAGCAAGGAGGTGGCACGGAGGTCGATGATCTCGGCCAGGGTGGCAGCCTTCACTTGCAGGTAGACCAGTCGCCAATATCAGCATATATTGCGAGGACCTCGGCAGTGTGGCAGCAGTTTTGTGGAGGTTGCACAGGTACCTATGTGAGCATCTATTACAAGGAATCGGGGCCAGGTAGGCAGCAAGCACGACGAGGTAGAGCGGTTGCTGATGTGAGCATCAACTGCCAGGTTCTGAGCCAGGTTGGTAGTAGGCGCGAGGAGGTAGAGTGGACGCCGATGTTAGCATCTATTGCCATGGCTTAGGCCAGTGCGGTAGAAGGGGCGAAGTGGTGGATTGGTGGCAAATGTGTGTCTATCGTCAGTACCTGGGCTAGGGTGGCAGCAGGTGCGGGTAGGTTGTGTGATGACGGATGGGAGTGACAAATGCAAGGGCGTCAATCGATACGACCTGGGCCAGGGTGGCAGGTGGTATGGGGAACTGGCATGGTAGCCGATGTTACTGCCTATTTCAAGGACTTGGGCCGGTGTGGCACCAGATGTGGGCAAGTGGAGCGTTGGCCAATGTGAGAGTTTACTGCCAGCCCTGGGCCAAGGTGGCAGCAGGTGCAAAGAGGTTGTGTGGTTGCCGATGTGAGTGGTTATCGACAGGTTCTGGGCCAGGGTGGCAGCAGGTAGGGGGAGGTGAGTGATGGCAGATGCCAGCGACCATTGCCAGTGCCTTGGCCACGGGGGCAGCAGTTGTGAGGAGGTGTAGCAGTGGCCAATCTGATCGTCTATTGCCAAGACCAAGGCCAGGTTGGCAGGAGGCGTGAAGAGGTGAGCGTCTATTGCCAGGACCTGGGTTTGGCTGGCAGCCAGCACAAGCTGGTGGAGCAGTGACCAATGCGAGCGTTTATTGCATGTACCTCGGCAGGGTGACACAAGTTGTGTGGAGATGGCATGGTCGCCGATGTGAGCGTCTATTGCCAAGACTCAGGGCCAGTTTGGCAGTAGGAACAACGAGGTGGAGCAGTGGCTGATGTGAGCATCTATTGCCTCAGGGGGAGCCGGCGCATAGAGTTCGGGTTTGGGCCAATTTGAGTGTCTATTGCCAAGACATGGGCCAGTGTGGCAGCAGTCACGATTAGGTGATGTGGAGACTGATGTGAGTGACTATTGCCAGGACCCGAGCCACGGTGGCAGCCGGCGCAAGAAGGTCGTATGTTGGCCAACATGAGCATCTATTGCCTGGACCTATTTGAGGCAAGCAGCAGGTGTGGGGTGGTGGCTTGGTGGCAAATGTGAGCGTCTATAGCCAGGATTTGGGCGAGGGTAGCAGAATGTGCAAGGAGGTGGAGCAGTGGTTGATGTGAGTGTCTATTGCCAGGACCTGTGTAATCGGATGACCGGAGCGGGAGACGTGTTCAGGGTTGTAAGGCTTGGCTTTGTGGAAGAAGGTGGCTGTATGTAGAATTCTTCTCTAGGCGCTACAGTCTGGATGTTAGTGCCTATTTCAAGGACTTGGGCCAGTGTGGCAGCAGATGTGGGGAAGTGGAGCGGTGCCAGTGTGAGCGTTTACTGCCAGGCCTGGGCCAAGGTGGCAGCAGGTGCAAAGAGGTTGTGTGGTTGCCGATGTGAGTGCTTATCGGCAGGTTCTGGGCCAGGGTGGCTGCAAGCATGAAGATGTGGTGCGGCAACTGATGTGAGCATCTACTGGCAGGACTGGATTAGGGTGGCAGCTGGCATGAGCAGGTGGGGCAGTGGGCAAAGTGAGTGTCTATTGCAAGGAACTTGTAGGGTGGCAGCAGTTGTGTGAAGGTGGCACAGTCGCTGATTTCCAGGACTTGTTGGCAGCAGGCACAACGTGGTGGAGCAGTTCCTGATGTGAGCGACTACAGACAGGATGTGGGCCAGGGTGGCAGCAGGTTCGAGGAGGTAGAGTAAGGACTGAGGTGAGTGTCTATAGCCAGGACATGGACCAGTGTGGCAGCAGGGGCGACGAGGTGGAGCGGTGGCCGAAGTAAGTGTTTTTCTTGACAGGAACTGGGCCAGGTGGCAGCAGGTGTGAAGAGGTGTCACTGTGGCCGTAGTGAGCATTTATTGGCAGGACCTGGGCCAGGGTGCCAAAGGTGCGAGGAGGTTCCGTTGTTGGCAATGTGTGTGTCCCTCGCCATGTCGTTGACCAGTGTGGCAGCAAGAGCAACGACGTGGCACGGGGGCCAATGTGAGGTTCTGTTACCGAGACCTGGACCTGGGTGGCAGCCTTTATGGGGAGGTGGTGCATTAGCCCATGCAAGCGCCTATTCTGAGAACCTGGCCCAGGGCAGCAGCAGTAGCGAGGAGGTGGAGCGCTGGCCGAAGTGACTGTCTATGGAAGGGACCCTGGCCAGGATGGCATCAGATGTTAGGAGGTTGCTGGTGAGAGTGTCTATCGCCTTGACCAGGGCCAGGGAGGCAGCAGGCGGGAGGATGTGGCACGGTGGCTGAAGTGAGCATCTAATAGCAGGAGCTGGTCCATGGTGGCAAGAGGAGTGAGGAGATGTAGTGTAGCTGATGTAAGTGTCTATTGCCAGGGCCTGGGCCAGGGTGGCAGCATCATCAAGGAGGTGGCACAGAGGCTGTTGTGAGTTTCTTTTGCCATGACCTGGGCCAGGGTGGCAGCCAGTGTGTAGGAGTGGCACGGTAGAAAATGTGAGAGTCTATTGCTAGGACCTGGGCCAGGGTGGCAGCAGGTGTCGGGAGATGGAGCAGTGGCCAATGTGAGCATCTATTGCGAGGATCTGGGCCATGGTAGCAGAATGCACGAGGAGGTGGAGCAATGGCTGACGTGTCTGTTGACGGGCTCATGTAGGATTTTCTCGGAAATATATGATGAGGAAAGATAATGGAAAAAAAATTAAGGGGTAAGAAATATGTGAACATATAAATGCAGAAAGCATGTTTTAATAAATTTTTTTTTGTGTGTGAACAAATGTTGAAATAAGAGGAAAGGTCTACGGTATGAAGTTTTGGTTTGGACTGTAGTAACAAATGTTACACTGAAAACAAACACCGTCTTTCCTTATGTGTTATTCCGCTATGTGTTTGTGTACCCTTGTGTATTTGTGTTTGTCCTAACGTTATGTGTTTATCAAAACAACATTCATGTTACAGAAATTTTCTATTTCACGCCTCCTGCCAACCTGGCCCTGGTCTTGGCAATAGACGATCTCATTGGCCACTGCTACACCTGCCCACACCTGCTGCCCCCCTGGCCAAGGCACTGGCAATGGTCACTGACATCTGCCATCACTCACCTCCCCCTACCTGCTGCCACCCTGGCCCTGGTCCTGGCAGTAAACAGTAACATCAGCCACCACTCCACCTCGAACACCCCTACTGCCACACTTGCCTAGGTCCTGGCCACAAACTCTCACATCAACCTCCACCATTACCTCCTCAAGCCTGCTGGCCTCCCTGTTCCAGATCCTGGCAGTAGACGCTCACATCAGCCACCATGCCATCTTCACACTACTGCTGTCATCCTGCGCAGGCCCTCACAATACATGCTGACATTGGCTGATTGTGCTGGCTACCACCCTAATCCATTTCAAGGCAATAAGTGCTTACATCGGCCACCGCATCACCTCTTCACACCTGCTGCTGTCCTGGTCCAGGACCTCGATATAGACATTTTCATCAGCAGTCACGCAACCCCCTTACGCCTGCTGGCACCTTGTCCAAGGACCTGAAATAAACACTCACATTAGACATTGCTCCTCCACCACCTTCTTCTACCCTGGCTCGTGTCCTGGCAGTAGATGTTCGCATTGGCCACTACTACACCTCCCCACACCTGCTACCACTCTGGCCAAGGCCCTGGCAATTGACACCCACATCGGCCACCACACCACATCCCCACACCGCCTGCCACCCTGGCCAATTTCGTGGAAATAGGAACTCACTTCGAGCACCATGCCACCTCCTTGCTCCAGCTTGAATCCTACCCCAGCCTAGGTCCTGGCATAAGACACACAAATCTGCCACCATGCCATCTCCCCACACCTGCTTCCACGCCGGAACAGGTCCTGGCAATAGACAGTCACATTAGCCACCGCTACACCTCCTCACGCCTGCTGCTAATAGGGCCCAGAGTCCTGGCAGTAGACGATCACATCAGCCACCGCTCCATCTATTTGTGCCTGCAGCCATCCTGGTCCCGAGTCCTGGCAATAGACGCTCACATCGGCCACTGTGCCACCTCCACACAATTTGAAACGTATCCTTTGGAAAAATTAATTAATTACTGAGCTTATAATCCTCTAAATTATTTGATTTTCAAACAGCTGGGCAAAACTGAATGTACTGAGTCATTAATCTCTTTACTTATTCGGATCAACACTAAACTGACACACAATATCTTTAGCGCAACGCAATCTGACTTTCAAAAATCGCTACAAAAGAATGGCCCTGACTAACAGTAACCTATACCTTTCATGAATCATTTACCTCACAATACTCTTCGTTACTCGCACTGTTGCAAAACTGAGAGCGCCACTACTGTCAGCTAAATAAAAGATTTTAGCTACTGAAGGCACTAACTATAACTACTGATAGACATAGTCAGCAAATGAACGATTTTGATAGAGAACAACCAATGTATTTACTTTAAGAATGTTCAAAATTCATAATATATATATGTCAGTTCGTGATATCCAGTATTCCAAATTTACTCTTTCTCGCAGACATATGTCCAGATCGTCCACTCATAAAATTCTGCCAACTCTCTCCTCACATCCACCACTGCTGGTGGCACACATCCAACTGCGCAACGCTACGCACTGTTCACATTTCGCTGCCCAACACTACTATAGTAAATATTCCAACAACACAAATCAGCCACAGGCTGCACACAACACAGTCAGTGATTTTCATACAGATCGCTATGTGGCGTTACCAACATAAAAACCTAACCTACATACCCATCATGCTCCCCACAAAAAATGTTACAAATTGTTTTGAGCCGTGGCCAATAATGGTTTGATATAATTTTTCATACTTACAGTAACAAAGATACCAAATGCACACACTTTTGATGCAATGTAGGTCAAAAGCAAGAATTGTTCTCATAAAGACAGTCCAGATCATTCATAACGATAGTAATTACAGTTTTCTTTTTTTTCTGAATGTCTGAGCAGTAAAAGAAAATGCACACGTAAGTAGTTAATTTCCATGCAGTCTCGAAGATATAATGTTGTCCTTCCAACGGAAAGACAGTGCTGAATCATGACATGCAGACAGGTAATGGGCCACAACAGAACAAACGCAAAACACAGTCATTCAAATTTTAGAAGAATATTGGATGGTAGGTCATCACGGAGCAGACCCAGTGGAGTCCTGGTAGAGAGTATGGCATTGGTGGGACATCAAAGGTGCAGACCCACTGCAGTCATTGTAGAGATGGTCAGCAGCCATCTGTTGCGGCTGTGCAGGTGCACAATCACCATCGAAGAGTCTTACAGACAATATAGCAAGTCCTTAAACCACTACTTATGCACTCACAATGTTTTTGGAATTGTCCATAGAACCAGCAATGCTGTTAACCAGTCCCTTGCTCAATTATTAACGCGCGAGCAAACACTAACTGTCTCAACTTCTCACATATTGTGCATATACTATTACCAACAGAAATGTGTACTATGAAATGAATACTTACAAGTTTCTTAATTTGATGAAGTAGTGTCAATTGCAATTTTATAACATGAGAATACAATTATAAAGGTACAGAAAACATCATTAAAAACAATAATACACATAACATTTGTAGTGATATAGGCTTTACAAAAGAATAGAAATAAACGTACACATCAGTGCTACAGGAATTATGACATAAGTAAATACATAAAAGATCAGAATATCTTTTGTGAATAGTGTCTAATCATCTTTACGAAGTAAGTAGCATATTATTAATGCAAATTAAATTTGAGTATAACTGTATTTCTCATCGTAGTGTGTGTAGCTTAGAAATAGAAAATTTCTGTAACATGAATGTTGTTTGCTTAACACATACCGTTAGGACAAACACAAATACACAAGGGTACACAAACACATAGCGGTAAAACACAAAGGGAAAGATGGGGTTTGTTTTCAGTGTAACATTTGTTACTGCAGTCCAAACAAACTTCATTCCGTAGATCTTTCCTCTTATTTCAACATTTGTTCACACACAAAAAAAATTGTATTAAAACATGCTTTCTGCATTTATATGTTCACATATTTCTTACCTCATAATTTATTTTCCATTATCTTACCTCATTATATATTTCCGAGAAAATCCTACCTGAGCCCGTCAGTAGACACGTCAGCCATTGCTCCACCTCCTCGCGCATTCTGCTACCCAGGCCCAGATCCTGGCAATAGATGCTCACATTGGCCACTGCTCCATCTCCCGACACCTGCTGCCACCCTGGCCCAGGTCCTAGCAATAGACGCTCACATTTTCCACCGTGCCACTTCCACACACTAGCTGCCACCCTGGCCCAGGTCATGGCAAAAGAAACTCACATCGGCCTCTGTGCCACCTCCTTGATGATGCTGCCACCCTGGCCCAGGCCCTGGCAATAGACACTTACATCAGCTACACTGCATCTCCTCACTCCTCTTGCCACCATGGACCAGCTCCTACTATTAGATGCTCAAATCAGCCACCGTGCCACATCTCCCCGCTTGCTGCCACCCAGGGCCTGGTCATGGCGATAGACACTCTCATCAGCAGACTCCTAACATCTGATGCCATCCTGGCCCAGGTCCCTTCAATAGACAGTCACTTCGGCCAGCGCTCCACTTCCTCGCTACTGCTGCTGCCCTGGGCCAGGTTCTCAGAATAGGCGCTTGCATGGGCTAATGCACCACCTCCTCATACTGGCTGCCACCCAGGGCCAGGTCTCGGTAATAGAACCTCACATTGGCCGCCATGCCACCCTCTTGCTCTTGCTGCCACACTGGTCAAGGACATTACGAGGGGCACACACATTGCCAACCACGCAACCTCCTTGCACCTGTGCCACCCTGGCCCAGGTCCTACCAATAAATGCTCACTACGGCCACACCTGCTGCCACCTGGCCCAGTTCCTGTCAAGAAAAACACTTACTTAGGCCACTGCTCCACCTCGTCGCCCCTGCTGTCACAGTGGCCCATGTCCTGGCAATAGACACACACATCAGCTATTACTCTACCTCCTCGAACCTGCTGCCACCCTGGCCCACATCCTGGCAGTAGTCGCTCACATCAGGAACTGCTCCATCTCGTTGTGCCTGCTGCCAACCTCGCCATAAGTCCTGGAAATCATCGACTGTGCCACCTTCACACAACTGCTGCCACACTAAAAGGGCCTTGCAATAGACACTCACATTGCCCACTGCCCCGCCTGCTCTTGCCGGCTGCTACCCTAATCCAGATTCTGGCAGTTGATGCTTACATCGGCTGCCACACCACCTCTTCATGCCTGCAGCCACCCTGGCCCAGAACCTGTCGATAAGCACTCACATCGGCAACCACACAACCTCTTTGCACCTGATGCCACTTTGGCACAGGCCTGGCAGTAGACGCTCACATTGGCCACCGCTCCACTTCCCCACATCTGCTGTCACACTGGCCCAAGGTCTTGAAATGGGCGCTAACATCGGCTACCACGCCAGTTCCCCATACCACCTGCCACCCTGCCCCAGGTCGTGGCAATAGAAATTCACATCAGCCCCTGTGCCACCTCCTTGCTCCTGCTACCAACCTGGTCTTGGTCCTGGCAATATACACGCACATCAGCCACCTCTCCGCCTCCAAGCACTTTCTGCTACCTGGGCCCATGTTCTGGCAATAGACAATGATTTTGCGGGACTGCTGCACATCCCCACACGTGCTGCCACCCTGGCCCAGGCCCTGGCGATTGACGCCCTTGCATTGGTCACTCACATCTGTCATCTCACAACCTACCCACACCTGCTGCCACCCTAGCCCAAGTACTGACGATAGACACACATCGGCCACCAATCCACCACTTCGCCCCTACTACCACACTGGCCTGAGCCCTGGCAATAGATGCTAACATCGGCGCCCATTCTACCTCCTCGCGCCTACTACCAACCTGGCTCATATCATGGCAGTTGATGCTCACATCAGGCACCGCTCTACCTCTTCCTGCTTGCTGCCTAACTGGCACCGATTCCTGGTAATAGATGCTCACATAGGTACCCATGCAACCTCCACACAACTGCTGCCACACTGCCGAGGTCCTCGCAAAACATGCTGACATTAGCCACTGGTCCACCTGCCAGGAATCGGGACCAGGATGGCAGCAGGCACAAATAGATGGAGCGGTGGCTGATGTGATCGTCTACTGCCAGGACTCTGGCCCCTATTAGCAGCAGGCGTGAGGAGGTGTAGCCGTGGCTAATGTGACTGTCTATTGCCAGGACCTTTTCCGGCGTGGAAGCAGGTGTGGGGAGATGGCATGGTGGCAGATTTGTGTGTCTAATGCCTGGACTTAGGCCGGGGTAGGATTCAAGCAGGAGCAAGGAGGTGGCATGGTGCTCGAAGTGAGTTCCTATTTCCTCAAATTGGACAGGGTGGCAGGCGGTGTGGCAGTGTGGCAGCAGTCACGATTAGGTGATGTGGAGGCTGATGTGAGTGACAATTGCCGGGACCAGAGCCACGGTGGCAGCAGGTGCAAGAAGGTCGTATGTTGGCCAACGTGAGCATTTATTGCCTGGACCTATTTGAGGGAAGCAGCAGGTGTGGGGTGGTGGCTTGGTGGTAAATGTGAGCGTCTATAGCCAGGGTTTGGGCGAGGGTAGCAGAATGAGCAAGGAGGTGGAACAGTGGTTGATGTGAGTGTCTATTTCCAGGACCTGTGTAATCGGATGACCGGAGCGGGAGACGTGTTCAGGTTTGTAAGGCTTGGCTTTGTTTAAAGAAGGTGGCTGTTTGTAGAATTCTTCTCTAGGCGCTACAGTCTGGAACGGCTCGACCTCTGGAATGAAAGTGTGTGATATCCTTAGGTTAGTTAGGTTTATGTAGTTCTAAGTTCTAGGGGACTGATGAACCCATAGTGCTCAGAGCCATTTGAAATATTTTCTTAGCAATATTCCTCTTTCTTGTTGATTCTCCCAATACATTTTCCGGTGTCTCAGGGCCACCACACGTGTTGTGGTGGAGTCTTGCTGATGCACGCAGTCCGTGGAACGCGACACCGGGCTCGGTCCACGGCTGCGCAGGCTGTTGGAGGTTAGCAGCACGAGGCCTGGCCCAGCTCGCATCCTGCAGATGATGCGGCTCGTGACAACGCCAGGAGTCGCCAGTGCAGCAGCAGGCAATGCCCACCGCCAGCCGGTCTTCGGAGGCAGCGTCACTGACGATGACGACGTTACAGCGACCAGATGCCTATTCGATTGAGCCGAATGCTGACGCCCTTTAATAGCGCAAGTCGTTGTTGAATCGCCGGGTACGCAGCGGGGTGTCTGTTAGAAGGTTCTTGATGAGTTGGCTAACACACCCACATCACACGCGGCCCGCGCCTGTGTATTTCTGCTAATGCTGCGTTCTAATGATTGCCGCGCACGTACACTCATACTGACGCTCGTTGCAAAACTATGTCACCTGCATAATGCACTGTCCAGCCTTCGTCCACCGTTTGCCGTGAAGCTGGCGCATCGCGCACTGAAACACACCAAATCACAATTTCGATCTGTATTTCCTAAATGTCACCCCCTGTCCTCTACAACTGTGCCAGGGTGGCAGCAGGGGCATGAAGGTGGTACGGAGGTCGATGATCTGGGCGAGGGTGGCAGCCTTCACTTGCAGGTGCACCAGTGGTCAATGTCAGCATATTCTGCGAGGACCTCGGCAGTGTGGCAGCAGTTGTGTGGAGGTTGCACGGGTACCTATGTGAGCATCTATTACCAGGTATCGGTGCCAGGTAGGCAGCAAGCACGACGAGGTAGAGCGGTGGCTGATGTGAGCATCAACTGCCAGGATATGAGCCAGGTTGGTAGTAGGCGAGAGGAGGTAGAGTGGACGCCGATGTTAGCATCTATTGCCATGGCTTAGGCCAGTGTGGTAGTAGGGGCGAGGTTGTGGATTGGTGGCCGATGTGTGTCAATCGTCAGTACCTGGGCTAGGGTGGCAGCAGGTGTGGGGAGGTTGTGTGATGACAGATGTGAGTGACCAATGCAAGGGCGTCAATCGCCAGGGCCTGGGCCAGGGTGGCAGCAGGTGTGGGGATATGCAGCAGTGGCCAATGTGAGCATCTATTGCCAGCATCTGGGTCAGGGTAGCAGAATGCGCGAGGACGTGGAGCAATGGCTGACGTGTCTATTGGCGGGCTCAGGTAGGATTTTCTCGGAAATATATGATGAGGCAAATTACTGGAAAATAAATTATGCAGTAAGAAATATGTGAACATATAAATGTAGAAAGCATGTTTTAATATAATTTTTTTGGTGTGTGAACAAATGTTGCAATAAGAGGAAAGATCTACGGAATGAAGTTTTGGTTTGGACTCCAGTAACAAATGTTACACTGAAAACAAACCCCGTCTTTCCTTTTGTGTTATTCCGCTATGTGTTTGTGTACCCTTGTGTATTTGTGTTTGTCCTAACGTTATGTGTTTAGCAAACAACATTTATGTTACAGAAATTTTCTATTTCTAAGCTACACACACTATGATGAGAAATACTGTTATACTCAAATTTAATTTGCATTAATAATATGTTATTTACTTAGTACAGATGATTAGACACTATTCACAAAAGATATTCTGATCTTTTATGTATTTAATTATGTCATAATTCCTGTAGCACTGATGTGTACGTTTATTTCTATTCTTTTGTAAAGCCTATATCACTACAAATGTTGTGTGTATTATTGTTTTTAATGAAGTTTTCTGTACCTTTGTAATTGTATTCTCATGTTATAAAATTGCAATTGACAGTACTTCATCAAATTAAGTAACTTGTAAGCATTCATTTCATAGTACGCATTTCTGTTGGTAATCGAATATGCACAAAATGTGAGAAGTTGAGACTGTTAGTGTTTCCTCGTGCGTTAATAATTGAGCAAGGGACTAGTTAACAGCATTGCTGGTTCTCTGGAGAATTCCAAAAACATTGTGAGTGCATAAGTAGTGGGTTAAGGACTTGCTATATTGTCCGTAAGACTCTTCGATGATGATTGTGCGCCTGCACAGCCACAACAGATAGCTGCTGACCATCTCTACAATGACTGCGGTGGGTCTGCACGTTCGATGTCCCACCAATACCATACACTCTACCAGGACTCCTGTGGGTCTGCTCTGTGATGACCTACCATCCATTATTCTTCAAAAATTCGAATGACTGTGTTTTGGGTTTGTTCTGTTGTGGACCATTACCTGTCTGCATGTCATGATTCACCACTGTCTTTCCGTTGGAAGGACAACATTATATCTTCGAGAATGCATGGACATTAACTTCTTACATGTGCATTTTCTTTTACTGCTCAGAGATTCAGAAAAAAAGAAAACTGTAATTACTATCGTTATGAATGATCTGGACTGTCTTTATGAGAACAATTCTAGCTATTGACCTACATTGCATCAAAAGTGTGTGCATTTGATATCTTTGTCATTGTAATTATGAAAAATTATATCAAACTATTATTGGCCACGGCTCAAAACAATTTGTAACATTTTTTGTGGGGAGCATGATGGCTATGTAGGTAGGCTGCTTAGGTTTTTATGTTGGTAACGCCACATAGCGCTCTGTATGAAAATCACTGACTGTGTTGTGTGCAGCCTGTGGCTGGTTTGTGTTGTTGGAATATTTACTATAGTAGTGTTGGGCAGCGTAAGGTGAACAGTGCGTAGCGTTGCGCAGTTGGATGTGTGCAACCAGCAGTGGTGGATGTGAGGAGAGAGATGGCAGAATTTTAAGAGTGGACGATCTGGACATATGTCTGCCAGAAAGAGTAAATTTGGAATGCTGGATATCACGAACTGACATATATATATTATGAATTTTGAATATTCTTAAAGTAAATACATTGATTGTTCTCTATCAAAATCGTTCATTTGCTGACTATGTCTATTAGTAGTTATAGTTAGTGCCTTCAGTAGCTAGAATCTGTTAATTAGCTGGCAGTAGAGGCGTTCGCTGTTTTGCAACAGTTCGAGTAACGAAGAGTTTTGTGAGGTAAATGATTCATGAATGGTATAGGTTACTCTTAGTCAGGGCCATTTTTTTGTAGCGATTTTTGAAAGTCAGATTGCGTTGCCCTAAAAATATTGTGTGTCAGTTTAGTGTTGATCCGAATAAGTAAAGAGATTAATGACTCAGTATATTCAGTTTTGAACAGCAGTTTGAAAATCGAATAATTTAGATGATTATAAGGTCAGTAATTAATTAATTTTTCGAAGGATATGTTTCAAATTGTGTGGAGGTGGCAGGACTCGGGATCAGGATGGCAGCAGGCACAAATAGATGGAGCGGTGGCTGATGTGATCGTCTACTGCCAGGACTCTGGGCCCTATTAGCAGCAGGCGTGAGGAGGTGTAGCGGTGGCTAATGTGACTGTCTATTGCCAGGACCTGTTCCGGCGTGGAAGCAGGTGTGGGGAGATGGCATGGTGGCAGATTTGTGTGTCTAATGCCAGGACCTAGGCTGGGGTAGGATTCTAGCAGGAGCAAGGAGGTGACATGGTGCTCGAAGTGAGTTCCTATTGCTACGAAATTGGCCAGGGTGGCAGGCGGTGTGGGGATGTGGTGTGGTGGCAGATGTGGGTGTCAATTGCCAGGGCCTGGGCCAGAGTGGTAGCTGGTGTGGGAAAGTGTAGTAGTGGCCAATGCGAACATCTACTGCCAGGACACGAGCCAGGGTAGAAGAAGGTGGTGGAGGAGCAATGGCTGACGTGAGTGTTCATTTCCGGTCCTTGGACAAGGTGCCAGCAGGCGCAAGGAGGTTGCGTGACTGCTGATGAAAGTGTCTATATCGAGGTCCTGGACCAGGACAGCAGCAGGTGTGAAGAGGTGATGTGGTGGCCGATGTAAGCACTTATTGCCTTGAAGTGGATTAGGGTGTTAGCCAGAACGATCAGGTGGAGCATTGGCCAATGTCAGCATTTATTGTGAGGGCCTGTGCAGGATGACAGCAGTTGTGTGAAGATGGCATGGTGGCTGATGTGAGCGTCTACTGCCAGGAACTGGAGCAGGGAGGGCATCAGGCGTGAGGAGGTAAGGTGGAGGTTGATGTGAGGGTTTGTTGCCAGGACCTGGGCAAGTGTGGCAGTAGGGGTGGCGAGGAGTAGTGGTGGCTGATGTTACTGTTTACTGCCAGGACCTGGGCCAGGGTGGCAGCAGGTAGGGAGGGTGAGTGATGGCAGATGTCAGCGACCATTGCCAGTGTCTTGGCCAGGGGGGCAGCAGGTGTGGGGAGGTGTAGCAGTGGCCAATGGTATCGTCTATTGCCAAGACCAGGGCCAGGTTGGCAGGAGGCGTGAAGAGGTGGCGTGGTGACCAGTGTGAGCGTCTATTGCCAGGACCTGGGTTTGGCTGGCAGCCAGCACAAGCTGGTGGAGCAGTGACCAATCCGAGCGTTTATTGCATGTACCTTGGCAGGGTGACACAAGTTGTGTGGAGATGGCATGGTCACCGATGTGAGCGTCTATTGCCAAGACTCAGAGCCAGTTTGGCAGTAGGAACAACGAGGTGGAGCAGTGGCTGATGTGAGCATCTATTGCCTCAGGGGAAACCGGCGCATAGAGTTCGGGTTTGGGCCAATTTGAGTGTCTATTGCCAAGACATGGGCCACGGTGGTAGCAGGTGAGGGAGTGTGGTGTGGTGGCTGATGTGAGCGTCTATTACCAGCCCCTGGGTGAGGGAAGCAGCATGTGTATGGTGGTGGCGACGTGGCAGATGTGAGCATCTATTGCTAGGGCCGAACCAGGGTGGCGGCTGTTGTGGAGAGGTGGTGAGGTGGTGTGGTGGCAGATGTTACCGTCATTTGCCACGGCCTGGGCCAGGGTGGCAGTATGCGCTAAGAGGTCGCACAGAGGTTGATTTGATCGTCTATTGCCAGAACCTGGACCAGGATGGCAGCAGGCTCGAAGAGGTCAAGCGGTGGCTGTTGTCAGCATCTATTGTCAGGACCTGGGCCATGGAGGAAGCAGGCACAAAGAGTTTGAGTGGATGCCAATTTGAGCGTCTATTGCCATGACGTGGAGCATGGCGGCAGAAGTTGAGAGGAAGTGGAACGGTGGCTGATATATGTGTTTACTGCCAAGACCTGGGCTAGGGCGACAGCATGTGTGAGGAGGTGGCACTGTGTCTCATGTGACTGTCTCTTGCCATTACCTGGGCCAGTGTGGCAGCAGTCGCGATTAGGTCGTGTGGAGGCTGATGTGAGCGACTATTGCCAGGACCTGAGCCACGGTGGCAGCCGGCGCAAGAAGGTCGTATGTTGGCCAACGTGAGCATCTATTGCCTGGACCTATTTGAGGGAAGCAGCAGGAGTGGGGTGATGACTTGGTGGTAAATGTGAGCGTCTATAGCCAGGATTTGGGCGAGGGTAGCAGAGTGTGCAAGGAGGTGGAGCGGTGGTTGATGTGAGTGTCTATTGCCAGGACCTGTGTAATCGGATGACCGGAGCGGGAGACGTGATCAGGGTTGTAAGGAAGAAGGTTGTGGAAGAAGGTGGCTGTTTGTAGAATTCTTCTCTAGGCGCTAAAGTCTGGAACCTCGCGACCTCGGGAATGAAAGTGTGTGATGTCCTTGGGTTAGTTAGGTTTATGTAGTTCTAAGTTCTAGGGTACTGATGAACCCATAGTGCTCAGAGCCATTTGAACCATTTTTATAGCAACCTTTCTCTTTCTTGTTGATTCTCCCAATACATTTTCCAGTGGCTCAGCCCCACCACACGTGTTGTGGTGGAGCCTTGCTGATGCACGCAGTCCGTGGAACGCGACACCGGGCTCGGTCCACGGCTGCGCAGGCTGTTGGAGGTTAGCAGCACGAGGCCTGGCCCAGCTCGCCTCCTGCAGATGCTGCGGCTCGTGACAACGCCGGGAGTCGCCAGTGCAGCAGCAGACAATGCCCACTGCCAGCCGGTCTTCGGAGGCAGCATCACTGACGATGACGACGTTACAGCGACCAGATGCCTCTTCGACTGAACCGAATGCTGACGCACTTAAATAGCGCAAGCCACTGTTGAATCCCCGGGTACGCAGCGGGGTGTCTGTTAGAAGGTTCTTGATGAGTTGGCTAACACACCCACACCACACGCGGCCCGCACCTGTGTATTTCTGCTAATGCTGCGTTCTGATAATTGCTGTGCACGTACACACATACCGATGCTCGTTGCAAAACTATGTCACCTGCATAATGCACTGTCCAGCCTTCGTCCACCAATTGCCGTGAAGCTGGCGCATCGCGCACTGAAACACACCAAATCACAATTTCGCACCGTATTTCCTAAAAATCACCCCCTGTCCTCTACAACTGTGCCAGGGTGGCAGCAGGAGCAAGGAGGTGGCACGGAGGTCGATGATCTCGGCCAGGGTGGCAGCCTTCAGTTGCAGGTGGACCAGTGGCCAATGTCAGCATATATTGCGAGGACCTCGGCAGTGTGGCAGCAGTTGTGTGGAGGTTGCATGGGTACCTATGTGAGCATCTATTACCAGGAATCGGTGCCAGGTAGGCAGCAAGCACGACAAGGTAGAGCGGTGGCTGATGTGAGCATCAACTGCCAGGATCTGAGCCAGGTTGTTAGTAGGTGCGAGGAGGTAGAGTGGACGCCGATGTTAGCATCTATAGCAAGGGCTTAGGCCAGTGTGGTAGTAGGGGTGAAGTGGTGGATTGGTGGCCGATGTGTGTCTATCGTCAGTACCTAGGCTAGGGTGGCAGCAGGTGTGGGGAGGTTGTGAGATGACAGATGTGAGTGACCAATGCAAGGGCGTCAATCGCCAGTGCCTGGGCCAGGGTGGCAGCAGGTGTGGGGATGTGCAGCAGTGGCCAAAGTCATTGTCTATTGCCAGAACATGGGCCCGGGAAGCAGAAGGTGCTAGGAGGTGGAGAGGTGGCTGATGTGAGTGTCTATTGCCAGGGCCCGGACCAGGTTGGTAGCAGGAGCAAGGAGGTGGCACAGAGGCTGATGTGAATTTCTATTGCCACGACCTGGGGCAGGGTGGCAGGTGGTATGGGGAACTGGCATGGTAGCCGATGTTAGTGCCTATTTCAAGGACTTGGGCCAGTGTGGCAGCAGATATGGGGAAGTGGAGCGGTGGCCAATGTGAGTGTCTACTGCCAGGCCTGGGCCAAGGTGGCAGCAGGTGCAAAGAAGTTGTGTGGTTGCCGATGTGAGTGCTTATCGACAGGTTCTGGGCCAGGGTGGCTGTAGGCATGAAGAGGTGTTGCGGCAGCCGATGTGAGCATCTACTGCCAGGACCTGGATTAGGGTGGCAGCCGCCATGAGCAGGTAGGGCAGTGGGCAAAGTGAGTGTCTATTGCAAGGACCTTGTAGGGTGGCAGCAGTTGTGTGAAGGTGGCACAGTCGCTGATTTCCAGGACTTGTGGCGTGGTTGTCAGCAGGCACAACGAGGTGGAGCAGTTCCTGATGTGAGCGACTACGGCCAGGATGTGGTCCAGGGTGCCAGCAGGTTCGAGGAGGTAGAGTAAAGGCCGAGGTGAGTGTCTATTGCCAGGACATGGGCCAGTGTAGCAGCAGGGGCGACGAGGTGGAGCGGTGGCCAAAGTAAGTGTTTTTCTTGACAGGAACTGGGCCAGGTGGTAGCAGGTGTGAAGAGGTGTCACTGTGGCCGTAGTTAGCATTAATTGGCAGGACCTGGGCCAGGGTGGAACAGGTGCGAGGATTTTACGTGGTTGGCAATGTGTGTGTCCCTCACCATGTCCTTGACCAGTGTGGCAGCAAGAGCAAGGAAGTGGCACGGGGGCCAATGTTTAGATTAGATTAGATTAATACTAGCTCCATGGATCATGAATAAGATATTTCGTAATGATGTGGAACGTGTCGAATTTTCCAATACATGACATAATTAGGTTAATTTAACAACATACTTAAGTTAATATAACAACTTTATTTTTTGTGTTTTTTTGTTTTTCTTTATTTTTTATTTTTTTATTTTTCTTCTTCTTCTTCTTTCGTTTCACCCTCTTTGGGGTACGCTGGATCAATCATTTCTTTGTGCGTTGTTCTTTTCTTAGGGCCCAGTATTTCTTCATTCTTTCTGATCTTCTTCTCCTCTCTTCTTCTGAAATGAAGGATTTGGACTTTTGTGTGGATTTGTCTTGGAACCTTATGTTTTCATCTTTAGTAATTAATTTAGCAGTTCGATCAATAAGTGAATTTTCTGAAATATTTAATTCCACTAGGTCTTTCTCAGTTTCTTTAAACCAGTTGGGCTTCGTTTTTCGGTTACGGAAGAAGTCAAAGATTTGTTTAGTTAATCTGTTGGAATTCATTCTGAGAAGATGACCATAAAAATTTATTCTCCTTTTTCGCATAGAATCTGAAAGTTTTTCAATTTTCTTGTAGAGAGTTTCATTTTCAATGTATATAATCTTATTGTCTTGAAATTTTGGCCCAATGATTTTTCTTAAAATTTTTCTTTCCTTTATCTCAAGTTTCTCCATTTGGCCTTTGAAATTCATGTTAAGTGTTTCTGCTGCATACAGTGCTTCTGGCTTAATCACTGTCTTGTAATGTGTAATTTTGGACCCCCATGAAAGGGATTTTTTGTTGTATGTATTTTTTGTTAGTTGGAAGGCCAGTTCAAGTTTATTTTTTCTGCTTTCCCCAGCATTCCAAGTAATCCATTCTCCGAGATATTTGAATTCTTTTACTATTTCAATTTTCTGTTCTTGAACTTTGAGGTATTTACATGAGTGCTTGATGTTTGTCAATATCTTAGTTTTTTCAGGGGAGATGTGAAGACCAATTTTAGCTGCTTGTTTCTTTAGTTCAAGGATTTGCTCCCGTGCTTCTTCCATTGTTTCAGCAAACAGGGCCATATCATCTGCAAAAGCAATGCAATTTACTTTAAGGTTCTTCTTTTTGCAACCCAGTCTTATACCACTCTTAATATTTGTGTTCCATTCTCTGACTACTTTCTCAAGAGCACAATTGAACAGCAACGGTGAGAGCCCATCGCCCTGTCGCACTCCCGTTTTTATTTCAAAGGGTTCCGATAGTTCGCCCATAAATTTAACTTTGGAAAATGTATTCGTAAGGGTCGCTTTTATAATATTAGTTGTTTTCTTATCCAAACCCATTTCTTCCAGGACTGATAACAGAGATTCTCTATCAATCGAGTCATATGCTTTTTTGAAATCAATGAAGGAGATTACGTATGTCTTTGCCCTTGATTTTTGGTACGCCATGATGTTTTTGAGGTTTAGTATTTGTTCCGAACATGATCTACCCTTTCTAAAACCTCCCTGGTATTCCCCGATTTTCGGATCCAATTGCGGCTCTGCCCTGTTCAAAAGGACTTTAGAAAGAATCTTGTACGTTATATCCAGCAGTGATATTCCTCTGTAATTGTTGGGGTCTGTCTTCACACCTTTCCTATGGATAGGGTGGATGAAAGCTGTTCTCCATTCTGCGGGGATCTCTTCTTCTTTCCAGATTTGATCGAAAACACATTTTAGGGCCCTGCAGCCAAGCGACTAGCGCGAGGTTTGGTGTTCTCGTAAAGATAAGTTATTTTAGGTTATAAAACACATAGATTAGTACTGATTACGTGGTAAATAAGTGTATTAGTGTGCCGTTTAAGTGTACCATTAAAGGTTTCATTTCTCATTACGTAATATAGCAGAAAACGCGAAAAGACCGTACAGTCGTATTTTCTGTTTACGTTCTGCTGCAGCAAATCTATAGAATTTCGTTTAGTTGTTCCTTGCTCTCTCCAGCAATTTAACTTAGCGTACCTCTTCATTATTTAACTAGCATTTCCGGAAAGTAGCGTAAAGTTTAACTTGTTGTTTCAGAAACTTTGCACTTTTGTTTTTGTTTACACACAGTTGCGTATAGGCCAAATTTGTGTAACCATATTTTCGTGTTTATCTGTAATTTAACTGACTTATTCTTAATAAATTAGTACGTTTATCATGAGTGAAAAGTGCTTGACTTGCCGTAGAATTGTTAGGTCGGGGCTTTGGTGTGATGGGTGCTGTAGTTTTTTCCATGTGGGTGACTGTAGTGGCGTGGGGATAGGGGAAGTAAATGAGACTCATCAGTGGTTTTGTAGGATTTGTAGTAGAGATAGGAAGATACTGGAACAGGAGGGGAAAATTGCTGCCCTTCAGGCTGAGTTAGACAAGGCCAGGGGAGATCTTGACAGGTTAAGGAGGGAGAAGGGTAAAGAGAGGTGGGAAGTGGCAACAGGCAACAGGAGGAACAGGCCTAGAACTTTGTCTGACAGCTTTATGGTGAATGTGGAAAATAGATTTGACCTGTTGCTTCAGTTAGAAGCTGGTGAGCCTCAAGCAGTTACAGGTGTAGACAGGGCACAACAAACTTTCAGCAGCAAATTGAAAAGTAAGAATGTAGGGAAATCAGTAAAGAGAAAGAAAGTGTTGTTGTTAGGTAGTTCCCATGGAAGAGGTGTTGGCCAACTCTTGCAGGATGAACTAGGATCAGAATACCAGGTCACCAATTTTTTTAAACCTAGTGCTGGTCTGGAGCAGGTGACAGAGGATTTAGGATCACTTTGCAAAGATTTCACTAAGGAAGACACCGTGGTTATAGTGGGTGGGGCAGGTAACAGTATTGACAGAGATCCTGGGTACAGCATAGAGTGTGACCTGGCGAAGATTGCATCAGCATCGAGGCATACCAGTGTTGAGTTTGTATCTGTTCTTGGGCGCCATGACCGACCTCATTTGAACTCTTCTGTCAAGAGAGTTAATTTGGAGCTGGAACGGCTGCTCATGTCGGGTGCGGGGTCACACATTGGTGTGGTTCATGTTGATTCTGTCAGTAGGTGGGATTATACTAGGCATGGCCTTCACCTCAACAGGAAGGGGAAGGGTAAATTGGCTGGGGAAATAGCAGGAAAGTTAAAGGGGGGAGGCACTGTCATGAGTGGTAAAATACCAGTGGTTATAGGATTCAGAAAAGACCCTTTTTTAGGGTAGGGAGGACAGAAAGAAAACAAATTTTAAGAGAGGTTAGAACTGAGACAAACCTTCAGTTTGAGAAAGAAATCAAAAAACATAATTCCAGCTTATTACATCAACATAAACAGCCATTGGTTAAGAATTTTCAACTGTCAGCAGATATTTTAACTCCATCCAATTTTAAGTCAGTCAATGTGAAATGTCAGCTATCTTTATTGCATCAAAATATTCGAGGACTGAGAAACAAAATTAATGAATTAACTATCTGCATAGATGAATTAGAGTCTTCAAACCCAGCTGACATAATCTGCCTCTCTGAACATCATGTGACCACTGGTATAGAACTTTTAAGTGTTACAGGGTTTAGGTTAGCATCTCACTATTGTAGATCAGAAATGGAGAAAGGAGGAGTTGCCACATTCATCAGGAACTGTCATAAATTTAAGAACATAGACATTCATAAATTTTGCCTAGAACAGCATATGGAAGCATGTGCAACAGAATTAGAATTTCACAAAAAATCTTTCATAATATTAAGTGTATATCGAGCACCTGCAGGTAACTTTAATCTGTTTGTAAACCACCTTGAAGCTGTACTGGCCCATTTAACAACCAAAAACAAAGAAATAGTGGTTGCTGGTGATTTCAATGTAGATTTCCTTAAAGACTCTCCCAATAAGAACCTATTTGAGTTAGTAACACTATCATTCAACTTAATTCCCACAGTAAAGTTCCCCACTAGGATAACCACTTGCTCACAAACAGCCATTGATAATATCTTTATAGAAAAGTCAAATGAACAAAATTATATTACAAAACCAATAGTCAATGGCCTCTCAGACCATGACATGCAGTTCCTTCTGTTAAATGTTAATACTGAACAAGATATAAAATCTGTTAAATCTGAGCTCAAGAGGGTAATCAGTAAGCCAAAAATTGATTATTTTAGGACACTCCTCAGAGACATTCACTGGACTGATGTTTACAGTGCTCATGGCATGAATGAAAAATATAACATTTTTGCTAATAAAGTGCTTACCTTATTTGAACACTGCTTTCCCCCAAAACTTACCAAGGTTAGAGCAAAGTCTACAAAGAAGCCATGGATTACTCGAGGAATAGGGGTATCTTGTAAAACAAAAAGAAAACTGTATCTGTCAATCCGAAACATTTCCAATGTTGATGCTATAGCACATTATAAGAAATACTGCAAAATATTAAAGACTGTAATACAGATGTCAAAGCAAATATATTACAAGGAAAAGATAGTCATATCAGATAACAAAATAAAGACAATATGGGATATAGTGAAGGAGGAGACCGGTAGAACCAGACATGAAGAGGAACAAATAGCATTAAGAGTAAATGATGCATTGGTGACAGATGTGTATAGTGTTGCAGAACTTTTTAACAAACATTTTATAACTGTTACTGAAAAGATGGGGTTGTCAGGTTCGGTAGATGCTGCTATGGATTACCTTAGACCAGACATTTCAAGTAACTTCCATAATATGAATTTGACCCTCACTACCCCAACAGAAATAATGTCCATCATAAAATCTTTAAAATCAAAAACATCTAGTGGGTATGATGAAATATCAACAAAGTTAATTAAAGAATGTGATTCTGAGCTAAGTAACATATTAAGCTATCTGTGTAACCAGTCGTTTATCAGTGGAATATTTCCCGAATGGCTGAAATATGCTGAAGTTAAGCCACTGTTTAAGAAGGGAGATAAAGAAATAGCATCAAATTTCCGTCCAATTTCACTGTTGCCAGCATTCTCAAAAATTTTCGAAAAAGTAATGTACAGTCGTCTTTATAACCATCTTATCTCAAATAACATACTGTCAAAGTCACAGTTTGGATTTCTAAAAGGTTCTGATATTGAGAAGGCTATCTACACTTACAGTGAAAATGTACTTAATTCATTAGACAAAAAATTGCAGGCAACTGGTATATTTTGTGATCTGTCAAAGGCATTTGACTGTGTAAATCACAATATCCTTTTAAGTAAACTAGAATATGATAGTGTAACAGGAAATGCTGCAAAATGGTTCAAATCTTATATCTCTGGCAGGAAACAAAGGGTGTTATTAGGAAAGAGACATGTATCAAGCTATCAGGCATCATCCAACTGGGAACTAATTACATGTGGGGTCCCACAAGGTTCCATTTTGGGGCCCTTACTTTTTCTTGTGTATATCAATGACCTTTCATCAGTAACATTACCAGATGCCAAGTTTGTTTTGTTTGCTGATGATACAAACATTGCAATAAATAGCAAATCAAGTGTAGTCTTAGAAAGATCAGCCAATAAAATATTTGTAGACATTAATCACTGGTTCCTAGCCAATTCTTTGTCACTAAACTTTGAAAAAACACACTACATGCAGTTCAGAACTTGTAAGGGGTGTCCCAAGAGTATATGTCTAACATATGATGACAAGAAGATAGAAGAAGTGGACGGTGTTAAACTCTTGGGATTACAGCTTGATAATAAATTCAACTGGGAGGAGCACACCACAGAACTGCTGAAGCGTCTTAACAAATCTCTGTTTGCAATGCGAATTTTGTCAGACATAGGGGATATAAAAATGAAAAAGCTGGCATACTATGCTTACTTTCATTCCATAATGTCATATGGGATTATTTTCTGGGGTAATTCATCAAGCCAAGCTAAAGTTTTCCGGGCACAAAAACGTGCAGTAAGAATTATATGTGGTGTGAACTCAAGAACATCCTGCAGAAGCCTGTTTAGGGAACTAGGGATAGTAACTACAGCTTCCCAATATATTTATTCCTTAATGAAATTTGTCATTAAAAATATATCACTTTTTCAAACCAATAGCTCAATTCATGGAATCAATACTAGAAATAAGAATAATCTTCACAAGGATTTAAAGTCACTTAGTCTTGTACAAAAAGGTGTGCATTATTCAGGAACACACATTTTCAATAACTTGCCAGCAGCCATAAAAAGCTTAACAACCAATGAAATTCAGTTTAAGAGAAGCCTAAAGGATTTATTGGTGGCCAACTCCTTCTACTCCATTGATGAATTTCTGAGGAAAACCAACTGATTTGTATATAAGTACAACATATCTTCTGCACAATTTCAGTGCAGTAATGTGTTCACTGAAAATTTGTGTGTGTGTGTGTGTGTGTGTGTGTGTGTGTGTGTGTGTGTGTGTGTGTGTGTGTGTGTAAGTATAATCTAACTTCTGCACCATTTCAGTGCAGTAATGTGTTCATTGTAAATAAGTATTACAGTAGTTGTATTACATGTTTCTTACCTTATAAATAAATAAAAAACTTTTTTATTTTAAATTCAGTGCAATAGTATTTGTAAAATGACTCTTAGTGTTCATTAAAAAATGACGATCATTCCACTTGGGACCTGTGGAATGGTACATTAGCTTATTTGTTTTAGTTTAAATATTTGTCATGTATTGTTGTTTTTCTGACATGTTCCACATCCTGGAGGACCTCCTCACTACGGATCAATTGGAATGAAAGTAAATCTAATCTAATCTAACTGCATTTTTGTCAGCCTTTTTCCATAGTTCGGCCACTATTTGATTTTCTCCGGACGCCTTGTTGTTTTTAAGTTCTGAGATGACCTTCTGTAGTTCTTCAGTCGTCGGTGGTTCTGAATCCGGCTTCTCACGGTTGTTTGGAATGGATTCAAATTTTTCAAGGATGGGTTCACAATTCAAGAGTTTCTCAAAGTAGCCTGCTAGTATTTTGGAGTTTTCCGTGATGTTGTGAGGGATGGTCCCATTTACATCTCGAAATTGGAGGGTGGGTGCTTTGTATCTTGATAACCTTTGTTTGAATGTTCTGTAAAAGCTCCTTGTGTTGTTTTTAGCAAATTCTTCATCAATTTGGAGGAGAGTTTTGTTTTCATGTGTCTTCTTAATCCTTTTTATATTTTTATCTACCAGTTTTCTAACTGTAATGAAATTCAGTCTACTTTCTTCTGTTTTCTGTGATTGCCAATTTTGCCATGCCTGTTTTCTCGTTTCAATGAGGGCATCACATTCCAGCGACCACCAGGCATGTTTTTTACTTTTTTTGTTAGGTGCTATCCGTTCAGCTGTAGTAATGAGATTTTCCTTGATATCCCCCCAGCTTTGTGTCTGAATGGTTTCTGTTGCTTTTGTAAATTCATCTGATTTTAATATCTTTTCTGTGCTATACTTCCGTCCCTTAATTTGTTTCATGCTGCGTTTCCTGTTTGGGATGACTTTGAACTTAATTTTAGAAAGGTAATGGTCTGAATCCAAGTTTGCATCCCTGAGTACCCTAACGTTCATGATTTCTTTGCTAGAAATCTTCTTAATTGCGACATGATCAAGTTGAAATTCCCCAAGGCTAGGATTTGGGGATACCCATGTTTTTTGTCTTCGTGGTAGTTTTTTGAAAGCTGTGGATTTAAGAATTAAATTGTGTGCTTGGCAAAGTTCTATTAGTCTCTCACCATTTCTGTTTGTTCTCTTGTGTGCAGGATAGTTTCCAACTATTTTCTTATATCTTTTTTCTTTACCAATCTGTGCATTAAAATCTCCAAGAAGAATGATGATGTTTTTATCTGGAATTTTCTGAATAATGTCATCTAGATGATTCCAAAAGGCCTCCACTTTTTCTTTGTTTTTCCTGTTATCCTCGTTTATAGGGGCATGTGCATTGATAATTGTGTAGATTTTGTTTGTGCTTGTGAATGTAAGACTTGAGATTCTTTCTGATTGGGAATCAAAGCCAACTATTGAGTTCAAGATTTGTTTGTTGATTATAAAGGCTGTACCAAGATGTGGTACATTTTTCATTACTCTCGGTCCCACTTTCCCTTTGTATATCCTAAAACCTTCGGAATCGAAGGTATCTGTATCCATGTATCATGTCTCTTGAATGGCTGTTATGAGTATGTTGTGGTTCTTTAGCGTATCTGTTAGATGTTTTAGTTTTCCGGTTTTCAACAATGAGTTTGCATTGAAAGTTGCTAGGAACGTTGATTGCCTATATTGAAATTTGGATGAGATTCCAAGACACTCCGACTTGTCTTTGTGCAATGTTGCAGACTCCCCAGAATCCGAATGTCTGCTGACGTACTGGCGTACGGTGGATCGTCCACCTGGGGTAAAATAGTTTACATCACACACTTCCATGATTGATGAAAGTTATTTTGGGTGTGGCCCAAAGGCCACAAAACGTACAACCAAGATTGTGAGTCCTGGAGGTAGTTCTTCCGCTCTCTCCGCCGTTGGGAATCTGAACTTCCTCTTCCGCCTTTGAGACCGTTGACCAGGTTTCACCTAGTAACCGTAGGCAGGGGCCCTTACAGGGTGCTACCATCCGGAGCCAGATGGACCCAGGTTTTTTTTAACGAGGTGTTACTCCTCCCCCTCCTCCTTCCTCATCACTTGCGAAATGAGGCCCCGGACTTGGGACCGGCAGTGGTGGAGTTTTTTTATTTTTAATATTTTTGTTTTGATTTTTTCTTTTTTTTCTTAATTTATATCTAAAAATTCCTCTATTGAGTAGAAGGAGTTGTCATTCAGATATTCTTTTAATTTCTTCTTAAATACTTGTTGGTTATCTGTCAGACTTTTGATACTATTTGGTAAGTGACCAAAGACTTTAGTGCCAGTATAATTCACCACTTTCTGTGCCAAAGTTAGATTTAATCTTGAATAGTGAAGATAGTCCTTTCTCCTAGTATTGTAGTTATGCTCACTGCTATTACTTTTGAATTGGGTTTGGTTGTTAATAACAAATGTCATAAGAGAGTATATATACTGAGAAGCTACTGTGAATATCCCTAGATCCTTAAATAAATGTCTGCAGGATGATCTTGCGTGGACTCCAGCTATTATTCTGATTACACGCTTTTGTGCAATAAATACTTTATTCCTCAGTGATGAACTACCCCAAAATATGATGCCATATGAAAGCAATGAGTGAAAATAGGGGTAGTAAGCTAATTTACTAAGATGTTTATCACCAAAATTTGCAATGACCCTTATTGCATCAGAAGCTGAACTCAAACGTTTCAGCAGATCATCAATGTGTTTCGTCCAATTTAATCTCTCATCAATGGACATACCTAAAAATTTGGAATATTCTACCTTAGCTATATGCTTCTGATTAAGGTCTATATTTATTAATGGCGTCATACCATTCACTGTACGGAACTGTATGTACTGTGTCTTATCAAAATTCAGTGAGAGTCCGTTTACAAGGAACCACCTAGTAATTTTCTGAAAGACAGTATTGACAATTTCATCAGTTAATTCTTGTTTCTCAAGTGTGATTACTATACTTGTATCATCAGCAAAGAGAACTAACTTTGCCTCTTCATGAATATAGATTGGCAAGTCATTAATATATAACAAGAACAACAAAGGACCCAAGACTGACCCTTGTGGAACCCCATTCTTGATAATTCCCCAGTTTGAGGAATGTGCTGATTTTTGCATGTTACGAGAACTACTTATTTCAACTTTCTGCACTCTTCCAGTTAGGTACGAATTAAACCATTTGTGCACTGTCCCACTCATGCCACAATACTTGAGCTTGTCTAGCAGAATTTCATGATTTACACAATCAAAAGCCTTTGAGAGATCACAAAAAATCCCAATGGGTGGTGTTCGGTTATTCAGATCATTCAAAATTTGACTGGTGAAAGCATATATGGCATTTTCCGTTTAAAAACCTTTCTGGAAACCAAACTGACGTTTTGTTAGTACTTCATTTCTACAGATATGTGAAGCTACTCTTGGATACATTACTTTCTCAAAAGTTTTGGATAAAGCTGTTAGAAGGGAGATTGGACGGTAATTGTTGACATCAGATCTATCCCTCTTTTTATGCAAAGGTATAACAATAGAATATTTCAGTCTATCAGGGAAAATGCCCTGTTCCAGAGAGCTATTACACAGGTGGCTGAGAATCTTACTTATCTGTTGAGAACAAGCTTTTAGTATTTTGCTGGAAATGCCATCAATTCCATGTGAGTTTTTGCTTTTAAGCAAGTTTATTATTTTCCTAATTTCAGAGGGAGAAGTGGGTGAGATTTCAATTGTATCAAATTGCATAGGATTGGCCTCTTCCATTAACAGCCTAGCATCTTCTAATGAACACCTGGATCCTACTATATCCACAACATTTAGAAAATGATTATTAAAAATATTTTCAACTTCTGACTTTTTGTTCGTAAAGCTTTCATTCAATTTGGTGGTAATACTGTCTTCCTCTGCTCTTGGTTGACCTGTTTCTCATTTAATAATATTCCAGATTGTTTTAATTTTATTATCAGAGTTGCTGATTTCAGACATGATACACATACTCCTGGATTTTTTAATAACTTTTCTTAATATAACACAGTAGTTTTTATAATTTTTGATAGTTTCTGGGTCACTACTCTTTCTTGCTGTCAGATACATTTCCCTTTTCCGGTTACAAGATATTTTTATACCCTTAGCAAGCCATGGTTTGTTACAAGGTTTCTTACGAGTATATTTAACTATTTTCTTGGGGAAGCAGTTTTCAAATGCATTTACAAAAATGTCATGAAATAAATTATATTTTAAATTGGCATCAGGTTCACGGTACACCTCATCCCAGTCTAAGTGCTGTAGGCTTTCCCTGAAATTTGCAATTGTTAAATCGTTGACTGAACGTACTACTTTGGAGGACTGTTTAGTGTTGTTGAATGGAGCTAAGTCATATATTGTAACTAGCTGTGCACCATGATCAGAAAGACCATTCCCAACAGGCTGAGCATTTATCTAGTTAAACTTATCTTGGTCTATAAAGATATTATCTATCAGTGAGCTGCTATCCTTTACCACCCAAGTAGGAAAATCAATAACGGGTGTCAAATTGAAAGAACCGAGTAATACTTCAAGGTCATTTTTCCTATTACCCTCTTTCAGATGTTCTATTACCGAGACCTGGGACTGGGTGGCAGCCAGTATGGGGAGGTGGTGCATTAGCCCATGCAAGCGCCTAATCTGAGAACCTGGCCCAGGGCAGCAGCAGTAGCGACGAGGTGGAGCGCTGGCCGAAGTGACTGTCTATTGAAGGGACCTGGGCGAGGATGGCATCAGGTGTTAGGAGGATGCTGGTGAGAGTGTCTATCGCCATGGCCAGGGCCAGGGTGGCAGCATCATCAAGGAGGTTGCACAGAGGCCGATGTGAGTTTCTTTTGCCATGACCTGGGCCAGGGTGGCAGCCAGTGTTTTAAGTGGCACGGTAGAAAATGCGAGCGTCTATTGCCAGGACCTGGTCCAGGGTGGCAGCTGGTGTCGTGAGATGGAGCAGTGGCCAATGTGAGCATCTATTGCCAGGATCTGGGCCAAGGTAGCAGAATGCGCAAAGAGGTGGATCAATGGCTGACGTGTTTATTGACGGGCTCAGGTAGGATTTTCTCGGAAATATATGATGAGGTAAGATAATGGAAAATAAATTATGAGGTAAGAAATATGTGAACATATAAATGCAGAAAGCATGTTTTAATATAATTTTTTTTGTGTGTGAACAAATGTTGAAATAAGAGGAAAGATCTACAGAATGAAGTTTTGGTTAGAACTGCAGTAACAAATGTTACACTGAAAACAAACCCCGTCTTTCCTTTTGTGTTATTCCGCTATGTGTTTGTGTACTCTTGTGTATTTGTGTTTGTCCTAACGTTATGTGTTTAGCAAACAACATTCATGTTACAGAAATTTTCTGTTTCTAAGCTACACACACTATGATGAGAAATACTGTTATACTCAAATTTAATTTGCATTAATAATATGTTATTTACTTCGTAAAGATGATTAGACACTATTCACGAAAGATATTCTGATCTTTTATGTATTTACTTATGTCATAATTCCTGTATCACTGATGTGTACGTTTATTTCTATTCTTTTATAAAGCCTATATCACTACAAATGTTATGTGTATTATTGTTTTTAATGATGTTTTCTGTACCTTTGTAATTGTATTCTCATGTTATAAAATTGCAATTGACACTACTTCATCAAATTAACTAACTTGCAAGCATTCATTTCATAGTACACATTTCTATTGGTAATAGTATATGCACAATATGTGAGAAGTTGAGACTGTTAGTGTTTGCTCGTGCGTTAATAATTGAACAAGGGACTGGTTAACAGAATTGCTGGTTCTATGTACAATTCCAAAAACATTGTGAGTGCATCAGTAGTGGTTTAAGGACTTGCTATATTGTCCGTAAGACCCTTCGATGGTGATTGTGCACCTGCACAACCGCAACAGATGGCTGCTGACCATCTCTACAATGACTGCAGTGGGTCTGCACTTTTGATGACCCCCCACCACTACCATACTCTCTACCAGGACTCCTGCGGGTCTGCTCTGTGATGACCTACCATCCAATATTCTTCAAAAATTCGAATGACTGTGTTTTGGGTTTGTTCTGTTGTGGCCCATGACCTGTCTGCATGTCATGATTCAGCAATGTCTTTCCGTTGGAAGGACAACATTATATCTTCGAGACTGCATGGACATTAACTACTTAAGTGTGCATTTTATTTTACTGCTCAGACATTCAGAAAAAAAGAAAACTGTAATTACTATCGTTATGAATGATCTGGACTGTCTTTATGAGACCAATTCTTGCTTTTGACCTACATTGCATCAAAAGTGTGTGCATTTGATATCTTTGTTATTGTAATTATGAAAAATTATATCAAACCATTATTGGCCACAGCTCAAAACAATTTGTAACATTTTCTGTGGGGAGCATGATGGCTATGTAGGTTAGGTTTTTATGTTGGTAACGCCACATAGCGCTCTGTATGAAAATCACTGACTGTGTTGTGTGCAGCCTGTTGCTGGTTTGTGTTGTTGGAATATTTACTATAGTAGTGTTGGGCAGCGGAATGTGAACAGTCCGTAGCGTTGCGCAGTTGGATGTGTGCCACCAGCAGTGGCGGATGAGAGGAGAGAGATGGCAGAATTTTAAGAGTGGACGATCTGGACATATGTCTGCCAGAAAGAGTAAATTTGGAATACTGGATATCACAAACTGACATATATATATTATGAATTTTGAACATTCTTAAAGTAAATACATTGATTGTTCTCTATCAAAATCGTTCATTTGCTGACTATGTCTATCAGTAGTTATAGTTAGTGCCTTCAGTAGCTAGAATCTGTTATTTAGCTGGCAGTAGTGGCGCTCGCTGTTTTGCAACAGTTCGAGTAACTAAGAGTTTTGTGAGGTAAATGATTCATAAAAGGTATAGGTTACTGTTAGTCAGGGCCATTCTTTTGTAGCGATTTTTGAAAGTCAGATTGCGTTGCGCTAAAAATATTGTGTGTCAGTTTAGTGTTGATCCGAATAAGTAAAGAGATTATTGACTCAGTACATTCAGTTTTGCCCAGCTGTTTGGAAATCAAATAATTTAGAGGATTATAAGCTCACTAATTAATTAATTTTTCGAAAGATATGTTTCAAATTGTGTGGAGGTGGCACAGTGGCCGATGTTAGCGTCTACTGCCAGGACTCGGGACCAGGATGGCTGCAGGCACAAATAGATGGAGCGGTGGCTGATGTGATCGTCTACTGCCAGGACTCTGGGCCCTATTAGCAGCAGGCGTGAGGAGGTGTAGCGGTGGCTAATGTGACTGTCTATTGCCAGGACCTGTTCCGGCGTGGAAGCAGGTGTGGGGAGATGGCATGGTGGCAGATTTGTGTGTCTAATGGCAGGACCTAGGCTGGAGTAGGATTAAAGTAGGAGCAAGGAGGTGGCATGGTGCTCGAAGTGAGTTCCTATTGCCACGAAATTGGCCAGGGTGGCAGGCGGTGTGGGGATGTCGTGTGGTGGCAGATGTGGGTGTCAATTGCCAGGGCCTTGCCCAGAGTGGTAGCAGGTGTGGGGAGGTGTAGTAGTGGCCAATGCAAACATCTACTGCCACGACACGAGCCAGGGTAGAAGAAAGTGGTGGAGGAGCAATGGCTGATGTGAGTGTTTATTTCAAGTCCTTGGACAAGGTGCCAGCAGGCGCAAGGAGGTTGCGTGACTGCTGATGAAAGTGTCTATATCAAGGTCCTGGACCAGGACAGCAGTAGGTGTGAAGCCGACTTGTCTCCAAGGGTCTATTGCTGCCTCAGGCACCTGATGGTGGTTCTCCTGTGAGTCTAGTTTTTCGAATCCGACGCAAAACTGACAGTTAATTGTAACGTTCAGAGCCTCTTAATGACGATGGAACACACAAATTGCGTCGAGATTCAATACATCGTCCCCCAGCCCATTTGTGTCCAAGGATCTATTGCTGCCTCGGGAGCCTTATTGCTGTTCTACTGTGAGTCTAGTTTTTCGAATCCGACGCAAAACTGACAGCTAATTGTAACGTTCAAAACCTCTTAATGACGATGGAACACACAAACTGCGTCGAGATTCAATACATCGTCCTCCCGTCGGTTTTGCCTCCTAGGGCTATTGCTACCTCGGGCACCCTATGGTCGTTCTCCTATGAGTCTAGTTTTTCGAATCCGGCGCAAAACTGACAGTTAATTGTATCGTAGAGCCTCTTAGTGACGATGGAACACACAAATTGCGTCGCGATTCAATACATCGTTCTCCAGCCGACTTGTCTCCAAGGTTCTATTGCTGCCTCAGGCACCTTATTGTCGTTCTCCTGTGAGTCTAGTTTTAAGAATCCGACGCAAAACTGACAGTTAATTGGAACGTTCAGAGCCCGCTAACGACGACGGAACACACAAATCAAGTCGAGATTCAATCCATCGTCCTTCAGCCAACTTGTCTCCAAGGGTCTATTGCTGCCTCGGGAACCTTATAGTCGTTCTACTGTGAGACTAGTTATTCGAATCCGACGCAAAATTGAGAGTTAATTGTAACGTTCGGAGCCGCTTAATGACGATAGAACACACAAATTGCGACGAGATTCAATACATCGTCAACCAGCCCACTTTTGTCCAAGGATCTCTTCCTACCTCTGGCACCTTATGGTAGTTCTCCTGTGGGTCTAGTATTTGGACTCCGTCGCAGAACTGAAAGGTAATTGTAACGTTCAGAATCTCGTAATGAGCATGGAACACACAAATTGCGTCGCGATTCAATACATCGTCCTCCAGCCGACTTGTCTCCAAGGGTCTATTGCTGCCTCGGGCACTCTCGTCGTTCTCCTGTGAGTCTAGTTTTAACAATCCGACGCAAAACTGACTGTTAATAGTGACGTTCAGAGACTGCTACCGACGACGGAACACACAAATTGCGTCCAGATTCAATACATCGTCCTCCATCGGTATTGTCTCCAAGGGTCTATTGCTGCTTCGGGAACCTTATGGTCGTTCTCCTGTGAGTCTAGTTTTTCGAATCAGACGCAAAACTGACAGTTCATTCGAACGTTTAGAGCCTCTTAATGACGATGGGACACACAAATTGCGTCGAGATTCAAAGCATCGTCCTCCAGCCGACTTGTCTCCTTGGGTCTATTTCTACCTCGGGCACCCTATGGTCGTTCTCCTATGTGTCTAGTTTTTCGAATCCGACGTGACACTGACAGTTAATTGTAACGTTCAGAGCCTCTTAATGACGATGGAACACACAAATTGCGCCGCGATTCAATACATCGTCCTCCAGCCGGCTTGTCTCCAAGGGTCTATTGCAACCGCTGGCACCTTATGGTCGTTCTCCTGTGAGTCTAGTTTTTCGATTCCGACGCAAAACTGACAGCCAATTGCAACGTCCTAATGACGATGGAACACACAAATTGCGTCGCGATTCAATACATCGTCCTCAAGCCGACTTGTCTCCAAGGGTCTGTTGCTACCTCTGGCACCTTGCGGTCGTTCTCCGGTGAGTCTAGTATTTCAAATCCGACGCAAAAGTAACAGTTAATTGTAACGTTCAGAGCCTCTTAACGACGATGGAACACACAAATTGCGTCGCGATTCATCACATTGTCCTGCAGCCGACTTGTCTCCAAGGGTCTGCTGCTTCCTCTGGCACCTTACGGTCGTTCTCCTGTTGGTCTAGTATTTGGAATCCGATACAAAGCTGACAGTTAGTTCTAACGTTCAGAACCTCGTAATGAGCATGGAACACACAAATTGCGTCGCGATTCAAAACATCGTCCTCCAGCCGACTTGTCTCCAAGGGTCTGTTGCAACATCTGACACCCTTTGGTCGACCTCCTGTGAGACTAGTTTTTTTAATACGACGCAAAACTGACAGTTAATTGTAACGTTTACAGCCTATTAATGACGATGGAACTCACAAATTGCGTCGAGATTCAATACATCGTCCTCCCGCCGACTTGCCTCCTGGGGCTATTGCTACCTCGGGCACCCTATGGTCGTTCTCCTATGAGTCTAGTTTTTCGAATCCGGCGCAAAACTAACAGTTAATTGTAACGTAGAGCCTGTTAGTGACGATGGTACACACAAATTGCGTCGCGATTCAATACATCTTTCTCCAGCCGACTTGTCTCCAAGGTTCTATTGCTGCCTCAGGCACCTTGTTGTCGTTCTCCTGTGAGTCTAGTTTTAAGAATCCGACGCAAAACTGACAGTTAATTGTAACGTTCAGTGCCCGCTAACGACGACGGAACTCACAAATTATGTCGAGATTCAATACATCGTCCTCCAGCCGACTTCTCTCCAGGGGTCTGTTGCTACCTCTGGCACCTTATGGTAGTTCTCCTGTGGGTTTAGTATTTGGTTTCCGTCGCAAAACTGAAAGTTAATTGTAACGTTCAGAATCTCGTAATGTGCATGGAACACACAAATTGCGTCGCGATTCAATACATCGTACTCCAGCCGACTTGTCTCCAAGGGTGTATTGCTGCCTCGGGCACTCTCGTCGTTCTCCTGTGAGTCCAGTTTTAAGAATCCGACGCAAAACTGACTGTTAATAGAGACGTTCAGAGCCTGCTAACAACGACGGAACACACAAATTGCGTCCAGATTCAATACATCGTCCTCCATCGGTATTGTCTCCAAGGGTTTATAGCTGCTTCGGGAACTTTATGGTCGTTCTCCTTTGAGTCTAGTTTTTCGAATCCGACGCAAAACTGACAGTTAATTGTAACGTTCAGAACCTCGTAATGAGCATGGAACACACAAATTGCGTCGCGATTCAATACATCGTCCTCCAGCCGACTTGTCTCCAAGGGTCTGTTGCTACCTCTGGCACCTTATGGTCGTTCTCCTGTGAGTCTAGTATTTCAAATCCGACGCAAAACTAACAGTTAATTGTAACGTTCAGAGCCTCTTAACGACGATGGAACACACAAATTGCGTCGCGATTCATCACATCGTCCTGCAGCCGACTTGTCTCAAAGGGTCTGTTGCTACCTCTGGCACCTTACGGTCGTTCTCCTGTGAGTCTAGTATTTGGAATCCGACACAAACCTGACAGTTAGTTGTAACGTTCAGAGTCTCGTAATGAGCATGGAACACAAACTGCGTCGCGTTTCAATACATCGTCCTCCACCCGGCTTGTTTCCATGGTTCTATTATTACCTCTGGCACCTTATCGTCGTTCTCCTGTTAGTCCAGTATGTCGAATCTGACGCAAAACTGACAGTTAGTTGTAACGTTCAGAGCCTGTTAATGTCGATGAAACACAGAAATTGCGTTGCGATTCAATACATCGTTTTCCTGTCGGCTTGTCTCCAAGTGTCTATTGCTACCTCGGCACCTTATCGTCGTTCTCCTGTAAGTCTAGTATTTGGAATCCGATGCAAACCTGACAGTTAATTGTAACGTTCAGAGCCTGCTAACGACGGCGGAACACACAAATTGGGTCGAGAATCAATACATCGTCCTCCAGCCGACTTGTCTCCAAGGGTCTATTGCTGCCTCGGGAACCTTTTAGTCGTTCTCCTGTGAGACTAGTTATTCGAATCCGACGCCCAAATAACAGTTAATTGTAACGTTCAGAAACTCGTAATGAGCATGGAACACACAAATTGCGTCGCGATTCAATCCATCGTCCTCCAGCCAACTTGTCTCCAAGGGTCTGTTGCTACCTCTGGCACATTATGGTCGTTCTCCGGTGAGTCTAGTATTTCGAATCCGACGCAAAACTAACAGTTAATTGTAACGTTCAGCGCCTCTTAACGACGATGGGTCACACAAATTGCGTCGCGATTCATCACATCGTCCTCCAGCCGACTTGTCTCCAAGGGTCTGTTGCTACCTCTGGCACTTTACGGTCGTTCTTCTGTGAGACTAGTATTTAAAATCCGACGAAAACTGACAGTTAATTGTAACTTTCAGAGTCTCGTAATGAGCATGGAACACACAATTTGCGTCCCGATTCAATACATCGTCCTCCAGCCGACTTGACTCCAAGGGTCTATTGCTGCCTCAGCCACCCTCGTCGTTCTCGAGTGAGTCTAGTTTTAAGAATCCCAAGCAAAACTGACTGTTAATAGTAACGTTCAGAGCCTGCTACCGACGACGGAACACACAAATTGCGTCCAAATTCAATACATCGTCCTCCACCGTATTGTCTTCAAGGGTCTATTGTTGCCTCGGGAACCTTATGGTCGTTCTCCTGTCAGTCTAGTTTTTCGAATCCGACACAAAACTGACAATTAATTGTAACGTTCGGAAACTCTTAATGACGATGGAACACACAAATTGCAACGCGATTCAATACATCATCCTACAGCCGGCTTGTCGCCAAGGGTCTATCGCTACCTCAGGCACCTTATCGTCGTTCTCCTGTTAGTCCAGTATTTCGAATCTGACGCAAAACTGACAGTTAGTTGTAACGTTCAGAGCCTCTTAATGACGATGCAACACACAAATTGCGTAGCGATTCAAACATCGTTCTCCTGCCGGGTTGTCTCCAAGTGTCTATTGCTACCTCGGCACCTTATCGTAGTTCTCCTGTGAGTCTAGTATTATGAATCCGACGTAAAACTGACATTAATTTATAACGTTCCGACCCTGCTAACGTCGATGGAACACACAAATTGCGTCGCGATTCAATAAATCGTCCTCCAGCAGACTAGTCTCCAAGGGTCTATTGCTACTTCGGGCCCCTTATGGTCGTTCTCCTGTGAGTCTAGTTTTTCGAATTCGACGCGAAACTGACAGTTAATCGTAACGTTCAGGGCCTCTTAATGACGATGGAACACACAAATTGAATCCCGATACAATACATCGACCTCCAGCCGACTTGTCTCCAAGGGTCTATTGCTGCCTCGGGCCCCTGATGGTCGTACTGCTGTGAGTCTAGTATCTCAAATCCGACGCAAAACTGACAGTTAATTGTAACATTCAGAGCCTCTTAATGACCATGGAACACACAAATTGCGTCGCGATTCAATGCATCGTCCTCTAGCCCCACTGTCTCCAAAGGTCGATTGCTGTGTCGGTCATCTCATGGTGGTTCTCCTGTGAGTCTAGTTTTTCGAATCCGACGCAAAACTGACAATTAATTGTAACTTTCAGAGCCTCTTAATGACCATGGAACACACAAATTGCGTCGCGATTCAATGCATCATCCTCTAGCCCAAATGTCTGCAACGGTCAAATGCTGTGTCGGTCATCTCATGGTGGTTCTCCTGTGAGTCTAGTTTTTCGAATCCGACGAGAAACTGACAATTAATTCTAACGTTCAGAGCCTCTTAATGACGATGGAACACACAAATTGCGTCGAGATTCAATACATCGTCCCCCAGCCGACGTGTCTCCAAGGGTATTTTGCTGCCACGGGCACCTTATGATCGTTCTCCTCTGAGTCTAGTATTTCGAATCCGACGCCAAACTAACAGTTAATTGTAACGTTCAGAGCCTCTTAATGACACAAATTGCGTCGCGATTCAATACATCGACCTCCAGCCGACTTGTCTCCCAGGGTCTATTGCTGCCTCGGCCACCTTATCGTCGTTCCCCTGTGAGTCTAGTTTTAAGAATCCGACGCAAAACTGACTGTTAAATGTAACGTTCTGAGCCTGCTAATGACGACGAACACACAAATTAAGTCGAGACTCAGTACATCGTCCTCCAGCCGACTTGTCTCCAAGAGTCTATTGCTGCCTCGGGAACCTTTTAGTCGTTCTCCTGTAAGACTAGTTATTCGAATCCGACGCAAAACTGTCATTTAGTTGTAACGTTCAGAACCTCTCAATGACGATGGAACACACAAATTGCGTCGAGATTCAAAACATCGTCCTCCAGCCGACTTGTCTCCTTGGGTCTATTGCTACATCGGGCACCCTATGTTCGTTCTCCTATTAGTCTACTTTTTCGAATCCGACGCGACACTGTCAGTTAATTGTGCCGATCAGAGCCTCTTAATGGCGATGGAACACACAAATTGCGTCGCGATTCAATTCATCGTCCTCCAGCCGGCTTGTCTCCAAGGGTCTATTGCAACCTCTGGCACCTTATGGTCGTTCTCCTGTGAGTCTTGCTTTTCGAATCCGACGCAAAACTGACAGTTAATTGTAACGTTCAGAGCCTCTTAATGACGATGCAATACACAAATTGCGTAGCGATTCAATACATCGTCCTCCTGCCTGCTTGTCTCCAAGTGTCTATTGCTACCTCGGCAACTTATCGTCGTTCTCCTGTGAGTCTAGTATTTCGAATCCGACGCAAATCTGACAGTTAATTGCAACGTTCAGAGCCTCTTAATGACAGTGTAACAAACAAATTGCGTCGCGATTCAATTCATCGACCTCCTGCCGAATTGTCTCCAAGGGCCGGCCGAGGTGGCCGTGCGGTTAAAGGCGCTGCAGTCTGGAACCGCAAGACCGATACGGTCGCAGGTCCGAATCCTGCCTCGGGCATGGATGTTTGTGATGTCCTTAGGTTAGTTAGGTTTAACTAGTTCTAGGTTCTAGGCTACTAATGACCTCAGCAGTTGAGTCCCACAGTGCTCAGAGCCATTTGAACCATTTGTCTCCAAGGGTCTATTGCTGCCTCGGGCACATGATCATCGTTCTCCAGTGGGTCTAGTTTTAAGAATCCGACGCAAAACTGACAGGTAATTGTAACGTTCAGACCCTGCTAACGACGACGGAACAAACAATTGTGTCGAGATTCAATACATCGTCCTCCAGCCCAATTGTGTCCAAGGATCAATTGCTGCCTCGGGAACCTTATTGTCGTTCTCCTGTGAGTCTAGTTTTTCGAATCCGACCCAAAACTGACAGCTAATTGTAAGTTTCAGAACCTCTTAATGACGATGGAACACACAAATTGCGTCGAGATTCAATACATTTTCCTCCAGCCGACTTGTTTTCTAGTGCTATTGCTAGCTCGAACACCCAATGGTCGTTCTCCTATGAGTCGAGTTTTTCGAATCCGGCGCAAAACCGACAGTTAATTGTAACGTTCAGAGCCTCTTAATGACGATGGAACACACAAATTGCGTCGCGATTCAATACATCGTCCTCCAGCCGACTTGTCTCCAAGGGTCTGTTGCTACCTCTGGTACCTTAAGGTCGTTCTCCTGTGAGTTTAGTATTTCGAATCCGACGCAAAACCAACAGTTAATTGTAACATTCAGAGCCTCTTAATGACCATGGAACACACAAATTGCGTCGCGATTCAATGCATCGTCCTCTAGCCCCACTGTCTCCAAAGGTCGATTGCTGTGTCGGTCATCTCATGGTGGTTCTCCTGTGAGTCTAGTTTTTCGAATCCGACGCAAAACTGACATTTAACTGTAACGTTCGGAACCTCTTAATGACGATGAAACACACAAATTGCGTCGCGATTCAATACATCATCCCCCAGCCGGCTTGTCGCCAAGAGTCTATTGCTACCTTAGGCACTTTATCGTCGTTCTCATGTTAGTCCAGTATTTCGAATCTGACGCAAAACTGACAGTTAGTTGTAACGTTCAGATTCTCTTAATGACGATGGAACACGCAAATTGCGTCGCGATTCATCACATCGTCCTCCAGCCGACTTGTCTCCAAGGGTCTGTTGCTACCTCTGGCACTTTACAGTCGTTCTCCTGAGAGTCTAGTATTTGGAATTCGACGACAACTGACAGTTAATTGTAACGTTCAGAGTCTCGCAATGAGCATGGAACACACAAATTGTGTCCCGATTCAATACATCGTCCTTCAGCCGACTCGTCTCCAAGGGTCTATTGCTGCCTAGGGCACCCTCTTCGTACTCCTGTGAGTCTAGTTTTAAGAATCCCAAGCAAAACTGACTGATAATAGTAACGTTCAGAGCCTGCTAACGACGACGAAACACACAAATTGCGTCCAGACTCAATACATCGTCCTCCACCGTATTGTCTCCAAGGGTCTATTGCTGCCTCGGGAACCTTATGGTCGTTTTCCTGTAAGTCTAGTTTTTCGAATCCGACGCAAAACTGACGTTTAATTGTAACGTTCGGAACCTCTTAATGACGATGGAACACACATATTGCGGCGCGATTCAATACATCATCCTCCAGCCGGCTTGTCGCCAAGGGTCTATTGCTACCTAAGGCACCTTATCGTCGTTCTCCTGTTAGTCCAGTATTTCGAATCTGACGCAAAACTGACAGATAGTTGTAACGTACAGAGCCTCTTAATAACAATGGAACACACAAATGGTGTCGCGATTCAATACATCGACCTGCAGCCGACTTGTCTCCAATATTCTATTGCAGCCTCGAGCACCTTATGGTCTTTCTCCTGTGAGTCAAGTTTTTCGAATCCGACGCAAAACTGACAGTTCATTGTAACGTTTAGAGCCTCTTAATGACGATGGAACACACAAATTGCGTCGAGATTCAAAACATCGTCCTCCAGCCGACTTGTCTCCTTGGGTCTATTGCTACCTCGGGCACCCTATGGTCGTTCTCCTATGAGTCTAGTTTCTCGAAGCTGACGCAAAACTGACAGTTAATTGTAACGTCCAGAGCCTCTTAATGACGATGGAACACACAAATTGCGTCGCGATTCAATACATCGTCCTCCAGCCGACATGTCTCCAAGGGTCTGTTGCTACCTCTGGCACCTTAGGGTCGTTCTTCCGTGAGTCTAGTATTTGGAATCCGACGCAAAACTGACAGTTAATTGTAACGTTCAGAACCTCGTAATGAGCATGGAACACACAAATTGCGTCGCGATTCAATACATCGTCCTCCAGCCGACTTGTTTCCTAGGGTCTATTGCTACTTCGTCCCCCCTTCAGTAGTTCTCCTGTGAGTCTAGTTTCTCGAATCCGACGCAAAACTGACAGTTAACTGTAACATTCAGAGCCTCTTAATGACGATTGCGTCGCGATTCACTACATCGTCCCCTAGCCGATTTGTTTAGAAGGGTCCATTGCTGCCACGGGCACCTCATCAGCGTTCTCCTGTTAGTCTAGTTTTAAGAATCCGACGCAAGAATGAGAGTTAATTACAACGTTTAGAGCCTCTTAATAACGATGGAACACAAAAATTGCTTCGCGATTCAATACATCGACATCCAGCCGTTTTGCCTCCAAGGGTCTATTGCTTCCTCGCGCAGCTTATGGTCGTTCTCCTGTGAGTCTAGTATTTCGAATCCGATGCAAAACTGACGGTTAATTGTAACGTTCAGAGGCTCTTGATGACGATGGAACACACAAATTGCGTCGCGATTCAATACATCGTCCTCAAGCCTGCTTGTCTCCAAGGTTCTATTGCCACCTCGGGCACACAATGGTCGTTCTCCTGTGAGTCTAGTATTTCGAATCCGACGCGAAACTGACAGTTAACTGTAACTTTCAGAGCCTCTTAATGGCGATGGAACACACAAATTGCGTCGCGATTCAATACATCGTCCACCAGGGGATTTGTCTCCAAGTGTCCATTGCTACCTCTGGCACCTAATGGTCGTTCTCCTGTGAGTCTGGTTTTACGAATCCGACGCAAAGCTGACAGTTAATTGTAACGTTCAGAGCCTCTTAATGACGATGGAACACACAAATTGCGTCGCGATTCAATGCATCGTCCTCTAGCACAACTGTTCCCAACGGTCTATGCTGTGTCGGTGTTCTCATGGTGCTTCTCCTGTGAGTCTAATTTTTCGAATCCGACGCAAAACTGACAATTAATTCTAACGTTCTGAGCGTCTTAATGACGATGGAACGCACAAATTGCTTCGAGATTCAATACATCGTCCCCCAGCCGACGTGTCTCGAAGGGTCTATTGCTGCCTCTGGCACATTATCGTCGTACTCCTGTGAGTCTAGTTTTAAGAATCCGACGCAAAATTGATAGTTAATTGTAACTTTCAGAGCCTGTTAATGACGATGGAACACACAAATTGTGTCGCGATTCAATACATCGCCCGCCAGCCGACTTGTCTCCAAAGGTCTATTGATACCTCTTGCCGCTTATGGTCGTTCTCCTGTAAGTCTAGTATTTTGAATCCGACGCAAGACTGACAGTTAATTGTAACGTTCAGAGCCTCTTAATGACGATGGAATACACAAATCGGTTCGAGATTCAATACTTCGTCCTCCAGCCCAAATGTCTCCAAGAGTATATTGCTGTGTCGATCACATCATGGTCGTTCTCCTGTGAGTCTAGTTTTTCGAATCCGACGCAAAACTGAAATTTAACTGTAACGTTCCGCCCCTGCTAACGACGATGGAACACACAAATTGCGTCGCCATTCAATACATCGTCCTCCAGCCGACTTGCCTCCAAGGGTCTATTGCTGCCTCGGGAACCTTATGGTCGTTCTCCTGTGAGTCTAGTTTTTCGGATCCGACGCAAAACTGACAGTTAATGGTAACATTCGGAGCCTCTTAATGACGATGGAATACACAAATTGCGTCGCGATTCAATACATCGTCCTCAAGCCGGCTTGTCTCCAAGGTTCTATTGCTACCTCTGGCACCTAATCGTCGATCTCCTGTGAGTCTAGTATTTCTAATCCGACGCGAAACTGACAGTTAATTGTAACGTTCAGAGCCACTTAATAACGATGAAACACACAAATTGCGTCGCGATTCAATACATCGTCCACCAGGGGATTTGCCTCCAAGTGTCTATTGCTACCTCTGGCACCTAATATTCGTTCCCCTGTGAGTCTGGTTTTTCGTATACGACGCAAAGCTGACAGTTAATTGTAACGTTCAGTGCCTCTTAATGACGATGGAACACACATATTGCGTCGAGATTCAATATATCGACCTCCAGCCGATTTGTCTCCAAGGGTCTATTGCTGCCTCGGGCACCTTATGGTCGTTCTCCTGTGAGTCTAGTATTTCGAATCCGACGCCAAACTGCCAGTTAATTGTAACGTTCAGAGCCTCTAAATGACCATGGAACACACAAATTGCGTCGCGTTTCAATGCATCGTGCTATAGCCCAAATGACTCCACCGGTCTAATGCTGCGTCGGTCATCTCATGGTGGTTCTCCTGTGAATCTAGTTTTTCGAATCCGACGCAAAACTGACAACTAATTGTAACGTTCGGAGCCTCATAATGACGATGGAACACACAAATTGCAACGAGATTCAATACATCGTCCCACAGCCGACGTAACTCCAAGGGTCTATTGCAACCTCTGGCACCTTATCATCGTTCTCCTGTGAGTCTAGTATTTCGAATCCGTCGCAAAACTGACAGTTAATTGTAACGTTCAGAACCTCTTAATGACGATGAAACACAGACATCGTGTCGCGATTCAATACATTATCCGCCAGCCGGCTAGTCTCCAAGGGTCTATTGCTACCTCTGGCACCTTATCGTCGTTCTCCTGTGAGTCTATTATTTCGAATCGGACGCAAAACTGACATTTAATTGTAACGTTCAGAGCCTCTTAATGACGATGGAACACACATATTGCGTCGAGATTCTGTATATCGTCCTCCAGCCGAAATGTCTCCAAGGGTCTATAGCTACCTCACGCACCCTGTGGTCGTTCTCCTGTGAGTCTTGTTTTTCTAATCCGACCCGAAACTGACAGTTAATCGTAACGTTCAGAGCCTCTTAATGACGATGGAACACACAAATTGCGTTGCGATTAAATACATCACCCTCCAGCCGATTTGTCTCCAAGGGTTTAATGGTGCCTCGGGCCCCTCATGGTCGTTCACCTGTGACTCTAGTATTTCGAGTAGAACGCGAAACTGACAGTTAATTGTAACCGTTCAGAACCTCTTAATGACCATGGTACGCACAAATTGCGTCGCGATTCAAAGCATCGTCCTCTAGCCCAAATGTCTGCAACTGTCTATTGCTGTGTCGGTCATCTCATAGTGGTTCTCCTGTGAGTCTAGTTTTTCGAATCCGACGCAAAACTGACAGTTAATTGTAACGTTCAGAAACTCTTAATGACGATGGAAGACACAAATTGCGTCGAGATTCAATACATCGTCCTCCAGCCGACGTGTCTCCAAGGGTATATTGCTACCTCGGGTACACCATGGTCCTCCTGTGAGTCTAGTATTTCGAATCCGACGCAAATCTGACGGTTTATTGTAACGTTCAGAGCCTGTTAGTGACGATGGAACACACAAATTGCGTCGAGATTCAATACATCGTCCTCCAGCTGACTTTTCTCCAAGAGTCATTTGCTATCTCGGGTACCCTATGGTCGTTCTCCTGTGAGTCTTGTTTTTCTAATCCGACCCGAAACTGACAGTTAATTGAAACGTTCTGAGCCTCTCAGTGACCATGGAACACACAAATTGCGTCGCGATTCAATGCATCATCATCTATCCCAACTGTCTAAAACGGTCTATTGCTGTGTCGGTCATCTCATGGTGGTTCTCCTGTGAGTCTAGTTTTTAGAATCCGACGCTAAACTGACAAATAATTGTAACGTTCAGAGCCTCTTAAAGACCATGGAACACACAAATTGCGTCGCGATTCAATGCATCGTCCTCTAGCCCAAATGTCTGCAACGGTCTATTGCTGTGTCGGTCATCTCATAGTGGTTCTCCTGTGAGTCTAGTCTTTCGAATCCGACGCAAGACTGACAGATAATTGTAACGTTCAGAACCTCTTAATGACGATGGAAGACACAAATTGCGTCGAGATTCAGTACATCGTCCTCCAGCTGACTTTTCTCCAAGGGTCTATTGCTCCCTCGGGCACCCTTTGGTCGTTCTCTTGTGAGTCTAGTTTCTCGAATCCGACGCGAAACTGAAATTTAATTGAAACGTTCAGAGCCTCTTAATGACCACGGAACACACAAATTGCGTCGCGATTCAATGCATCGAATTCTAGCAGAACTGTCTCCAACGGTCTATTGCTGTGTCGGTCTTCTCACGGTGCTTCTCCTGTGAGTCTAGTTTTTCGAATCCGACGCAAAATTGACAGTTAATTGTAACGGTCAGAACCTCTTAATGACGATGGAACACAGAAATTGTGTCCCGATTCAATACATCGTCCGCCAGCCGGCCTGTCTCTAAGGGTCTATTGCTACCTCTGGCACCTTATCGTCGTTCTGCTGTGAGTCTTGTATTTCGAATCCGACCCGAAACTGACAGTTACACGTGACGGAAAGAGCCTCTTAACGACGATGGATCACACAAATTGCTTCGCGATTCAATACATCGACCTCCAGCCGACTTGTCTCCAAGGGTCTATTGATGCCTAGGGCAACTTATGCCCGTTCTCCCGTGAGTCTAGTATCTCGAATCGGACGCAAAACTGACCGTTTATCGTAACGTTCAGAGCCTCTTAATGACGATGTAACACACATATTGCGTCGAGATTCAATATATCGTCCTCCAGCCGACTTGTCTCCAAGGGTCTATTGCTACCTCGGGTACACTATGTTACTCCTGTGAGTCTAGTTTTTCGAATCCGACGCACAACTAACAGTTAATTATAACCTTCAAAACCTCTTAATGCCGATGGAACACACAAATTGCGTCGCGATTCAATACATCGTCCTCCAGGCGCCTTTCTCCAAGGGACTATTGCTACCCCTGGCACCTTATCGTCGTTCTCCTGTGAGTCTAGTATTTCGAATCCGACGCAAAACTGACAGTTAATTGTAACATTCAGAGCCTCTTAATGACGATGGAACACACATATTGTGTCGAGATTCTGTATATCGTCCTCCAGCCGACATGTCTCCAAGGGTCTATACCTACCTCTGGCACCCTGTGGTCGTTCTCCTGTGAGTCTTGTTTTTCTAATCCGACCCGAAACTGACAGTTAATTGTAACCCTCAGAGCTTGTTAATGACCATGGGACCCACAAATTTCGTCGCGGTTCAATGCATCGTCCTCTAGCCCAAATGTTTGCTACGGTCCATTGTTGTGTCGATTCTCCTGTGAGTCTAGTTTTTCGAATTCGACGCAAAACTGACAATTAATTGAAACGTTCTGAGCCTCTCAATGACCATGGAACACACAAATTGCGTCGCGATTCAATGCATCATCATCTATTCCAACTGTCTAAAACGGTCTATTGCTGTGTCGGTCATCTCATGGTGGTTCTCCTGTGAGTCTAGTTTTTAGAATCCGACGCTAAACTGACAAATAATTGTAAGGTTCAGAGCCTCTTAAAGACCATGGAACACACAAATTGCGTCGCGATTCAATGCATCGTCCTCTAGCCCAAATGTCTGCAACGGTCTATTGCTGTGTCGGTCATCTCATAGTGGTTCTCCTGTGAGTCTAGTTTTTCGAATCCGACGCAAGACTGACAGTTAATTGTAACGTTCAGAACCTCTTAATGACGATGGAAGACACAAATTGCGTCGAGATTCAATACATCGTCCTCCAGCTGACTTTTCTCCAAGGGTCTATTGCTCCCTCGGGCACCCTTTGGTCGTTCTCCTGTGAGTCTAGTTTCTCGAATCCGACGCGAAACTGAAATTTAATCGAATCGTTCACAGCCTCTTAATGACCACGGAACACACAAATTGCGTCGCGATTCAAAACTTCCACCTCCAGCCGATTTGTCTCCAAGGGTCTATTGCTGCCTCGGGCACCTTATGGTCGTTCTCCTGTCAGTCTAGTATTTGGCATCCGACGCAAAACTGACAGTTAATTGTAACGTTCAGAACCTCTTAATGACGATGGAATACAGAAATTGTGTCACGATTCAATACAGCGTCCGCCAGCCGGCTTGTCTCCAAGGGTCTATTGCTACCTCTGGCACCTTATCGTCGTTCTCCTGTGAGTCTAGTATTTCGAATCCGACCCGAAACTGACAGTTAAACGTAACGGAAAGAGCCTCTTAACGACGATGGAACGCACAAATTGCGTCGCAATTCAATACATCGACCTCCAGCCGACTTGTCTCCAAGGGTCTATTGATGCCTAGGGCAAATTATGCCCGTTCTCCTGTGAGTCTAGTATCTCGAATCCGACGCTAAACTGACAGTTAATTGTAACGTTCTGAGCCTCTTAATGACCATGGAACACACAAATTGGGTCGCGATTCAATGCATCGACCTCTAGCAGAACTGTCTCCAACGGTCTATTGCTGTGTCGGTCTTCTCACGGTGCTTCTCCTGTGAGTCAAGTTTTTCGAATCCGACGCAAAACTGACAATTAATTCTAACGTTCAGAGCCTCTTAATGACGATGGAACATACAAATTGCGTCGAGACTCAATACATCGTCCGCCAGCCGATGTGTCTCCAAGGGTCTATTGATGCCTCTGACACATTGTCGTCGTACTCCTGTGAGTCTAGTTTTAAAAATCCGACGCCAAACTGATAGTTAATTGTAACATTCAGAGCCTGTTAATGACGATGGAACACACAAATTGCGTCGAGATTCAATACATCGTCCCCCAGCCGACGTGACTCCAAGGGTCTGTTGCTACCTCGGGTACACTATGGTCCTCCTGTGAGTCTAGTTTTTCGAACCCGACGCAAAACTAAAAGTTAATTATAACCTTCAAAACCTCTTAATGCCGAAGGAACACACAAATTGCGTCGCGTTTCAATACATCGTCCTCCAGGCGCCTTTCTCCAAGGGTATATTGCTACCCCTGGCACCGTATCGTCGTTCTCCTGTGAGACTAGTATTTCGAATCCAACGCAAAACTGACAGTTAATTGTAACGTTCAGAGCCTCTTAATGACGATGTAACACACATATTGCGTCGTGATTCAATATATCGTCCTCCAGCCGACTTGTCTCCAAGGGTCTATTGCTACCTCGGGTACACTATGGTCCTCCTGTGAGTCTAGTTTTTCAAATCCGACGCACAACTAACAGTTAATTATAACCTTCAAAACCTCTTAATGCCGATGGAACACAAAAATTGCGTCGCGATTCAATACATCGTCCTCCAGGCGCCTTTCTCCAAGGGACTATTGCTACCCCTGGCACCTTATCGTCGTTCTCCTGTGAGTCTTGTTTTTCGAATCCGACCCGAAACCGACAGTCAATCGTAACGTTCAGAGCCTCTTAATAGCGATGGAACACACAAATTGTGTCGCGATTCAATGAATCGTCCACTAGCCAATCTGTCTCCAACGGTCTATTGCTGTGTCGGTCATCTAATGGTGGTTCTCCTGTGAGTCTAGTTTTTCGAATCCGACGCAAAACTGACAGTTAATTGTAACGTTCAGAGCTTGTTAATGACCATGGAACACACAAACTGCGTCGCGATTGAATGCATCGTCCTCTAGCCCAAATGTCTGCAACGGTCTATTGCTGTGTCGGTCATCTCATAGTGGTTCTCCTGTGAGTCTAGTTTTTCGAATCCGACGCGAAACTGACAGTTAATTGTAACGTTCAGAACCTCTTAATGACGATGGAAGACACAAATTGCGTCGAGATTCAATACATCGTCCTCCAGATGACTTTTCTCCAAGGGTCTATTGCTCCCTCGGGCACCCTTTGGTCGCTCTCTTGTGAGTCTAGTTTTTCGAATCCGACGCGAAACTGAAATTTAATCGAAACTTTCAGAGCCTCTCAATGACCATGGAACACACGAACTGCGTCGCGATTCAATACATCGACCTCCAGCCGATTTGTCTCCAAGGGTCTATTGCTGCCTCGGGCACCTTATGGTCGTTCTCCTGTGAGTCTAGTATTTCGAATCCGACGCAAAACTGACAGTTAATTGTAACGTTCAGAACCTCTTAATGTCGATGGAACACAGAAATTGTGTCGCGATTCAATACATCGTCCGCCAGCCGGCTTGTCTCCAAGGGTCTATTGCTACCTCTGGCACCTTATCGTCATTCTCCTGTGAGTCTAGTATTTCGAACGTAACGGTCAGAGCCTCTTAATGACGATGGAACACACAAATTGCGTCGCGATTCAATACATCGACCTCCAGCCGACTTGTCTCCAAGGGTCTATTGATGCCTAGGGCAACTTATGCCCGTTCTCCTGTGAGTCTAGTATTTCGAATCCGACACTAAACTGACAGTTAATTGTAACGTTCTGAGCCTCTTAATGACCATGGAACACACAAAATGGGTCGCGATTCAATGCATCGTTCTCTAGCAGAACTGTCTCCAACAGTCTATTGCTGTGTCGGTCTTCTCACGGTGCTTCTCCTGTGAGCCTAGTTTTTCGAATCCGATGCAAAACTGACAGTTAATTCCAACATTCAGAGCCTCTTAATGACGCTGGAACACACAAATTGCGTCGAGATTCAATACATCGTCCCATAGCCGACGTGTCTCAGGGGTCTATTGCTACCTCGGGTACACTATGGTCCTCCTGTGAGTCTAGTTTTTCGAATCCGACGCAAAACTAACAGTTAATTATAACCCTCAAAACCTCTTAATGCCGATGGAACACACAAATTGTGCCGCGATTCAATACATCGTCCTCCAGGCCCCTTTCACCATGGGTCTATTGCTACCCCTAACGTTCAGGGCCTCCTAATGACGATGGAACACTCAAATTGCGGCGAGATTCAATACATCGTCCACCAGCCGTCTTGTCTTCAAGGGGATATAACTACCTCGGGCACCATACAGTCCGTCTGTTGTGAGTCTAGATTTTCGAATCCGACGCAAACTGATAGTTAATTGTAACATTCAGGGCCTCCTAATGACGATGGAACACTCAAATTAAGTCGCGATTCAATACATCGTCCTCCAGCCGACTTGTCTCCAAGGGTCTATTGCTGCCTCTGGCACCTTATGGTCGTTCTCCTGTGAGTCCAGATTATGGAATCCGACGCAAAACCGACAGTCAATCGTAACGTTCAGAGCCTCTTAATAGCGATGGAACACACAAATTGTGTCGCGATCCAATGAATCGTCCACTAGCCAATCTGTCTCCAACGGTCTATTGCTGTGTCGGTCATCTAATGGTGGTTCTCCTGTAAGTCTAGTATTTCGAATCGGACGCAAAACTGACAGTTAATTGTAACGTTCAGAGCCTCTTAATGACGATGGAACACACAAATTGCGTTGAGATTCAATATATCGTCCTCCAGCCGACATGTCTCCAAGGGTCTATTGCTACCTCGGGCACCCTATGGTCGTTATCCTTTGAGTCTAGTTTTTCGAATCCGGCGCGAAACTGATATTTAATCGAATCGTTCAGAGCCTCTTAATGACGATGGAACACACTAATTGCGTCGCGATTCAATACATCGACCTCCAGCCGATTTGTCTCCAAGGGTCTACTGCTGCCTCGGGCACCTTATGGTCGTTCTCCTGTGAGTCTAGTATTTCGAATCGGACGCAAAACTGACAGTTAATTGTAACGTTCAGAGCCTCTTAATGACGATGGAACACACAAATTGCGTCGAGGTTCAATATATCGTCCTCAAGCCGGCTTGTCACCAAGGTTCTATTGCTGCCTCGGGCATCTTATTGTCGATCTCCTGTGAGTCTAGTTTTAAGAATCCGACGCAAAACTGACTGTTAAATGTAACGTTCAGAGCCTGCTAACGACGACGGAACACACAAATTAAGCTGAGAATCAATACATCGTCCTCCAGCCAACTTGTCTCCAAGAGTCTATTGCTGCCTCGGGGAACCTTTTAGGCGTTCTCCTGTGAGACAAGTTATTCGAATCCGACGCAAAACTGTCATTTAGTTGTAACGTTCAGAACCTCTTAATGACGATGGAACCCACATATTGCGTCGCGATTCAATACATCGTCCTCCAGCCGACTTGTCTCCAATGGTCTATTGCTGCCTCTGGCACCTTACCGTCATTCTCCTGTGACTCTAGTATTTCGAATCCGACGCGAAACTGACAGGTAATTGTAACCGTTCAGAGCCTCTTAATGACCATGTAACACACAAATTGCGTCGCGATTCAATGCATTGTCCTCTAGCCCAAATGTCTGCAACGGTCTATTGCTGTGTCGGTCATCTCATAGTGGTTTTCCTGTGAGTCTAGTTTTCCGAATCCGACAAAAACTGACAGTTAATCATAATGTTCAGAGCCTCATAATGACGATGGAACACACAAATTGTTTCGCGATTCAATACATCGACCTCCAGCCGACTTGTCTCCAAGGGGCTATTGCTGCCTCGGGCCCCTTATGGTCGTTCAACTGTGACTCTAGTATTTCGAATCCGTCGCGAAACTGACAGTTAATTGTAACCGTTCAGATCCTCTTAATGACCATGGAACGCACAAATTACGTCGCGATTCAATGAATCGTTCTCTAGCCCAACTGTCTCCAACGGTCTATTGCTGTGTCGGTCATCTCATGGTGGTTCTCCTGTGAGTCTAGTTTTTGGAATCCGACGCAAAACTGACTGTTAATTGAAACGTTCGAAGCTTGTTAATGACCATGGAACCCACAAATTGCGTCGCGATTCAATGCATCGTCCTCTATCCCAAATGTTTGCTACGGTCTATTGTTGTGTCGGTCCTCCTGTGAGTCTAGTTTTTCGAATCCGACGCAAAACTGACAATTAATTGTAACGTTCTGAGCCTCTCAATGACCATTGAACACACAAATTGCGTCGCGATTCAATGCATCATCCTCTAGCCCAACTGTCTAAAACGGTCTATTGCTGTGTCGGTCATGTCATGGTGGTTCTCCTGTGAGTCTAGTTTTTCGAATCCGACGCAAAACTGACAGTTAATTGTAACGTTCAGAACCTCTTAATGACGATGGAAGACACAAATTGCGTCGAGATTCAATACATCGTCCTCCAGCTGACTTTTCTCCAAGGGTCTATTGCTCCCTCGGGCACCCTTTGGTCGTTCTCCTGTGAGTCTAGTTTTTCGAATCCGACGCGAAACTGAAATTTAATCGAAACGTTCAGAGCCTCTTAATGACCATGGAACACGCAAATTGCGTCTCGATTCAATACATCGACCTCCAGCCGATTTGTCTCCAAGGGTCTATTGCTGCCTCGGGCACCTTATGGTAGTTCTCCTGTGAGTCTAGTATTTCGAATCCGACGCAAAACTGACACTTAATTGTAACGTTCAGAACCTCTTAATGACGATGGAACACACAAATTGCGTCGCGATTCAATACATCGTCCTCCAGCCGACTTGTCTCCAAGGGTCTATTGCTATCTCGGGAACCTTATTGTCGTTCTCCAGTGAGTCTAGTTTTTCGAATACGACGCAAAGTGACAGTTAATTGTAACGTTCAGAGCCTCTTAATGACGTGGAACACACAAATTACTTCGCGATTCAATACATCGTCCTCCAGATATCTTGTCTCCAAGGGTCTATTGCTGCCTCGGGCACCTTATGGTCGTTCGCCTGTGAGTCTAGTTTTTCGAATCCGACTCAAAACTTCCAGTTAATTGTAATGTTCAGAGCCTCTTAATGACGATGGAACACACAAATTGCTTCGCGATTCAATAAATCGTCCTCAAGCCGGCTTGTCTCCAAGGAACTATTGCTACCTCTGGCACCTAATCGTCGATCTTCTGTGAGTCTAGTATTTCGAATCCGAACCGACACTGACAGTTAATCGTAACGTTCAGAGCCTCTTAATGACGATGGAACACACAAATTGCGTCGCGATTCAATACATCGACCCCCAGCCGACTTGTCTCCAAGGGTCTATTGCTGCCTATTACTGTGAGTCTAGTATTTTGAATCCGACGCAAAACTGACAGTTAATTGTAACGTTCTGAGCCTCTTAATGACAATGGAAGACACAAATTGGGTCGCGATTCAATGCATCGTCCTCTAGCACAACTGTCTCCAACGGTCTATTGCTGTGTCGGTCTTCTCACGGTGCTTCTCCTGTGAGTCTAGTTTTTCGAATCCGACTCAAAACTTCCAGTTAATTGTAATGTTAGAGCCTCTTAATGACGATGGAACACACAAATTGCTTCGCGATTCAATAAATCGTCCTCAAGCCGGCTTGTCTCCAAGGAACTATTGCTACCCCTGGCACCTTATCGTCGTTCTCCTGTGAGTCTAGTATTTCAAATCAGACGCAAAACTGACAGTTAATTGTAACGTTCAGAGCCTCTTAATGACGATGTAACACACATATTGCGTCGAGCCTCAATATATCGTCCTCCAGCCGACTTGTCTCCAAGGGTCTATTGCTACCTCGGGTACACTATGGTCCTCCTGTGAGTCTAGTTTTTCGAATCCGACGCGCATCTAACAGTTAATTATAACCTTCAAATTCTCTTAATGCCGATGGAACACACAAATTGCGTCGCGATTAAATGCATCGTCCTCTAGCCCAAATGTCTCCGACGGTCTATTGCTGTGTCGGTCGTCTCATGGTGGTTCTCCTGTGAGTCTAGCTTTCCGAATCCGACGCAAAACTGACAATTAATTGTAACGTTCAGAGCCTCTTAATGACCATGTAACACACAAATTGCGTCGCGATTCAATGCATTGTCCTCTAGCGCAAATGTCTGCAACGGTCTATTGCTGTGTCGGTCATCTCATAGTGGTTTTCCTGTGAGTCTAGTTTTCCGAATCCGACAAAAACTGACAGTTAATCATAATGTTCAGAGCCTCATAATGACGATGGAACACACAAATTGTTTCGCGATTCAATACATCGACCTCCAGCCGACTTGTCTCCAAGGGTCTATTGCTGCCTCGGGCCCCTTATGGTCGTTCACCCGTGACTCTAGTATTTCGAATCCGTCGCGAAACTGACAGTTAATTGTAACCGTTCAGAGCCTCTTAATGACCATGGAACCCACAAATTGCGTCGTGATTCAATGCATCGTCCTCTATCCCAAATGTTTGCTACGGTCTATTGCTGTGTCGGTCCTCCTGTGAGTCTAGTTTTTCGAATCCGACGCAAAACTGACAATTAATTGTAACGTTCTGAGCCTCTCAATGACCATTGAACACACAAATTGCGTCGCGAATCAATGCATCATCCTCTAGCCCAACTGTCTAAAACGGTCTATTGCTGTGTCGGTCATCTCATGGTGGTTCTCCTGTGAGTCTAGTTTTTAGAATCCGACGCAAAACTGACAAATAATTGTAACGTTCAGAGCCTCTTAAAGACCATGGAACACACAAATTGCGTCGCGATTCAATGCATCGTCCTCTAGCCCAAATGTCTGCAACGGTCTATTGCTGTGTCGGTCATCTCATAGTGGTTCTTCTGTGAGTCTAGTTTTTCGAATCCGACGCAAAACTGAGAGTTAATTGTAACGTTCAGAACCTCTTAATGACGATGGAAGACACAAATTGCGTCGAGATTCAATACATCGTCCTCCAGCTGACTTCTCTCCAAGGGTCTATTGCTCCCTCGGGCACCCTTTGGTCGTTCTCCTGTGAGTCTAGTTTTTCGAATCCGACGCGAAACTGAAATTTAATCGAAACGTTCAGAGCCTCTTAATGACCATGGAACACACAAATTGCGTCGCGATTCAATACATCGACCTCCAGCCGATTTGTCTCCAAGGGTCTATTGCTGCCTCGGGCACCGTATGGTAGTTCTCCTGTGAACTAGTATTTCGAATCCGACGCAAAACTGACAGTTAATTGTAACGTTCAGAACCTCTTAATGACCATGGAACACACAAATTGCGTCGCGATTAAATGCATCGTCCTCTAGCCCAAATGTCTCCGACGGTCTATTGCTGTGTCGGTCGTCTCATGGTGGTTCTCCTGTGAGTCTAGCTTTCCGAATCCGACGCAAAACTGACAATTAATTGTAACGTTCAGAGCCTCTTAATGACGATGGAACACACAAATTGCGTCGAGATTCAATACTTCGTCTTAAAGCCCAAATATCTCCAAGGGTCTATTGCTGTGTCGGTCACCTCATGGTCGTTCTCCTGTGAGTCTACTTTTTCGAATCCGATGCATGACTGAAATTTAATTGTACCGTTCCGATCCTACTAACGACGATGGGACACAAAATTGCGTCGCGATTCAATACATCGTCCTCCAGCCGACTTGTCTCCAAGTGTCTGTTGCTGCCTCGGGAACCTCATGGTCGTTCTCCTGCGAGTCTAGTTTTTCGAATCCGACGCAAAACTTACACTTAATTGTAACGTTCAGAGCCTCGTAATGACGATGGAACTTACAAATTGCGTCGCGATTCAATACATCGTCCTCAAGCCGTCTTGTCTCAAAGGTTCTATTGCTACCTCTGGCACCTAATCGTCGATCTCCTGTGAGTCTAGTATTTCGAATCCGACGCGAAACTGACAGTTAATTGAAACGTTCAGAGCCCCTTAATGACGATGGAACACACAAATTGCGTCGCGATTCAATACATCGTCCTCCAGCCCAAATGTCTCCAAGGGTATATTGCTGTGTCGGTCACCTCATGGTTGTTCCCCTGTGAGTCTAGTTTTTCGAATCCGACGTAAAAATAACATTTAATTGTAATGTTCCGACCCTGCTAACGACAATGGAACACAAAATTGCGTCGCGATTCAATACATCGTCCTTCAGCCGACTTGTCTCCAAGTGTCTGTTGCTGCCTCGGAAACGTTATTATCGTACTCCTACGAGTCTAGTTTTTCGAATCCGACGCAAAACTGACAGTTAACTGTAACTTTCAGAGCCTCTTAATGACGATGTGACACACAAATTGCGTCGAGATTCAATGCTTCGTCTTAAAGCCCAAATGTCTCGAAGGGTATATTGCTGTGTTGGTCACCTAATGGTTATTCCCCTGTGATTCTAGTTTTTCGAATCCGACGCAAAAATAACATTTAATTGTAATGTTCCGACCCTGCTAACGATGATGGAACACACAAATTGCGTCGCGATTCATCACATCGTCCTGCAGCCAACTTGTCTGCAAGGGACTGTTGCTACCTCTGGCACCTTACGGTCGTTCTCCTGTGAGTCTAGTATTTGGAATCCGACACAAACCTGACAGTTAGTTGTAACGTTCAGAGTCTCGTAATAAGCATGGAAGACAAATTGCGTCGCGAATCAATGCATCATCCTCTAGCCCAACTGTCTAAAACGGTCTATTGCTGTGTCGGTCATCTCATGGTGGTTCTCCTTTGAGTCTAGTTTTTCGAAACCGATGCAAAACTAACTGTTAATTGTAACGTTCAGAGCCTCTTAATGACCATGGAACACACAAATTGCGTCGCGATTAAATGCATCGTCCTCTAGCCCAAATGTCTCCGACGGTCTATTGCTGTGTCGGTCGTCTCATGGTGGTTCTCCTGTGAGTCTAGCTTTCCGAATCCGACGCGAAACTGACAGTTAATTGTAACGTTCAGAGCCTCTTAATGACGATGGAACACACAAATTGCGTCGTGATTCAATACATCGTCCACCAGGGGATTTGACTCCAAGGGTCTATTGCTACCTCGGGCAACCTATGGTGACCCTGTGAGTCTAGTTTTTCGAATCCGACGCAAAACTGACAATTAATTGTAATGTTTAGAGGCTCTTGATGACGATGGAACACACAAATTGCGTCGCGATTCAATACATCGCCCTCCAGCCGGCTTGTCTCCAAGGTCCTATTGCTACCTCTGGCACCTTATGGTCGTTCTTCTCTGAGTCTAGTTTTTCGAATCCGACGCAAAACTGACAGTTAATTGTAACGTTCATAGCCTCTTAATATCGATGGAACACACAAAGTGCGTCGAGATTCAATACATCGTCCTCAAGCCGGCTTGTCACCAAGGTTCTATTGATACCTTTGGCACCTTATCGTCGATCTCTCGCGAGTCTAGTATTTCGAATCCGACGCAAAACTGACAGTTAATTATAACGTTGAGAGCCTCTTAATGACCATGGAACCCACAAATTGCTTCGCGATTCAATGCATCGTCCTCCAGGCCAAATGTCTCCAACGGTCTATTGCTGTGTAGGTCATCTCATGGTGGTTCTCCTGTAGGGCTAGTTTTCCGAATCCGACGCAAAACTGACAATTAATTGTAACGTTCAGAGCCTCTTAATGACGATGGAACACACAAATTCCGTTGCGATTCAATGCATCGTCCTCTAGCCCAAATGTCTCCAACTGTCTACTGCTGTGTCGGTCATCTCATGGTGGTTCTCTTGTGAGTCTAGTTTACCGAATCCGACGCAAAACTGACAATTAATTGAAACGCTCATAGCGTCTTAATGACGATGGAACACACAAATTGCGTCGAGATTAAGTACATCGTCCTCCGGCCGACTTGTCTCCAAGGTCTATTGCAGCCTCGCGCACCTAATGGTCTAGTATTTCGAATCCGACCCAAAATGGACAGTTAATTGTAACGTTCAGAGCCTCTTAATAACGATGGAACACACAAATTGCGCCGCGATTCAGTACATCGTCCTCTAGCCGACTTGTCTCCAAGGGTTATTGCTGCCTCGGGCACTTTATGGTCGTTCTCCTGTGAGTCTAGTATTTCGAATCCGACGCAAAACTGACAGTTAATTGTAACGTTCACAGCCTCTTAATGACAATGGAACACACAAATTGCTTCGCGATTCAATGCATCGTCCTCTAGCCCCAATGTCTCCAACGGTCTATTGCTGTGTCGGTCATCTCATGGTGGCTCTCCTGTGAGTCTAGTTTTCCGAATCCGACGCAAAACTGACAATTAATTGTAACGTTCAGAGCCACTTAATGACGATGGAACACACAAATTTCCTCGCGATTCAATACATCGTCCCCCAGCCGACATGTTTCCAAAGGTCTATTGCTGCCTAGGGCACCTCATCGGCATTATCCTGTGGGTCTAGCTTTAAGAATCCGACGCAAAACTGAAAGTTAATTATAACGTTCACAGCCTCTTAATGACAATGGAACACACAAATTGCTTCGCGATTCAATGCATCGTCCTCTAGCCCCAATGTCTCCAACGGTCTATTGCTGTGTCGGTCATCTCATGGTGGTTCTCCTGTGAGTCTAGTTTTCCGAATCCGACGCAAGACTGACATTTAATTGTAACGTACAGAACCTCTTAATGACGATGGAACACACAAATTGCGTCGCGATTCAATACATCGTCCTCCAGCCGGCTTGTCTCCAAGGGTCTATTGCTATCTCGGGAACCTTATGGTCGTTCTCCTGTGAGTCTAGTTTTTCGAATCCGACGCTAAAGTGACAGTTAATTGTAACGTTCTGAGCCTCTTAATGCCGTGGAACACACAAATTGCTTCGCGATTCAATACATCGTCCTCCAGATGCCTTGTCTCCAAGGGTCTATTGCTGCCTCGGGCACCTTATGGTCGTTCGCCTGTGAGTATAGTTTTCCGAATCCGACGCAAAACTTTCAGTTAATTGTAACGTTCAGAGCCTCTTACTGACGATGGAACACACAAATTCCGTCGCGATTCAATAAATCGTCCTCAAGCCGTCTTGTCTCAAAGGTTCTATTGCTACCTCTGGCACCTAATCGTCGATCTCCTGTGAGTCTAGTATTTCGAATCCGACGCGAAACTGACAGTTAATTGTAACGTTCAGAGCCTCTTAATGACGATGGAACACACAAAATGCGTCGCGATTCATTACATCGTCCACCAGGGGATTTGAATCCAAGGGTCTATTTGTTGTAACCGCAGGAACAAGCCAAGTCTAATTGCAGTACCTTAAGAATAGTACGTGGGACGAAGTTAAAATTGTAGCGTGGGACGCCAGCCGTGGCAGAAGGGCCAGCCGTGGCGGCACTCGAGCTGCAGGGCAGCTGGGTGCTTTGATAAGAAAGTAAACAGCCGGTAGATACAAACGAGGGTCTGTGCAGGGACTCATGATAAGCATTCAATTAAGAATATCAACAGTAAGCATTCCTGGCTAGAGAGAGAGGTCTGGGAGTGGAGAGAGAAAGAAAGAGGGCCCTTGGTGGGGACCGCACTACATCACGAGGAGCCAATGAAGGGCTCAGGACGCAGTGCGTGGCCATATAGGGAGAGGCGCCTCTGCCCCTCCACTCAGCCTCTGAAGAACAATAGCAACAACAATGTTTTAACGCTACCAAATAAGGGCACGTTGCCTTCGACGCTACGTCAGGCCAAGCGCTGGCGGAGTCGGAGGGGAAACGTTAACAAAACCCGAGAGCACGCCGCTCTGGGCAGCTAAGTTTTGTGTGGTGAGGGCGAAGAGTTAGATAGCAGCAGCCGACTTGGGCTGGGGAACGGGCTGTAGGCAGGCAGCCGGAGATAGTCGCTGGAGAGCGTCAGGGCGTAGCCGCGGGACTCTAACGTAGGGTGTTAAGAAACGTTGCAGACCTTCTAGTAGGCAGTCGGAACGGTGGAGTCAGTCACCGTCTCTGTATTAGACTTGGCCTTCCTGTGAGTGCAACCACCGTCAGATAGGGCGATTTGTATTCACTTAGAATAAACTGCAATTTGTTAAAGTTATCACGACTTTAATTTCTATCACCTTCCTAGCCTTGTGAAAACCAGGGATTATTACATCTTAGCCAGATCAAAAGTCTCCCTCTCATTACGGTCAACCGGCTAAAATCCCATCCACGAACCGTGTCGCTCAATCCCTCGCAATACCCACGCTTGGGACGCGACATAAATAAAAACTTTTTGGTGCCAGGTGTGGGGTTATCACAAAGGCGCATAGGCAAATAGGAGGCAGAGACATTAGATTTTGCTACAGCGACTGTGGCAATTGGCAGGAAGTTGTGGCGACTCGCAACTTTCAGCATTAGTAGCACCAGTACGTCAGAGTCCAGAAAGGTAGTCCTCGCGGGTGCAGGGCAACGCAGGACAGCGGCAGCGCGACGCGGAGCGACGAGGCACAGAGGTGCCTAAACAGCCAGCGTTCGAGTCCGGGGGTCCGGGCCGAGCAGCAGCAGAAGCGGCAGCAGCCGTAGCAGCGGCAACCGAGGAGAGCGACGGGGTCGGCACAGCCCACAGAGCGGCGGCCGGCGCATCGCAGCAGCGCGGGACAGTGCGGGCGCAGACACAGCGCGGGGCAACGCGGGACAGCGCGGGCACAAAGAGAGCGCGGAGCAGCGCGGGACAGCGCGGGCACAAGGAGAGCGCGAAGCAGCGCAGGACGACGCGAGCCAAGAGAGCAGACGGCGCACCACAAAAGAAGCGGTAATTTTAAAACTGTATTAAGAATATTGTATTTTGTTGTGTAAAGTGTTAACTTAGTTAAGATGCCCCTAACTAATGAAGTTGCGTCATCCTCCACTAGTGGTAAGATGTCAGTGAAAGAGGCCCTATGTATTGTGTCGAAAGTGTTCGAAGGGAACAAGAAGGATTTAAGAGAATTTATCGAAAATGTAGATGCAGCTTTTGAATTAGTAAAGCCTGAGGAACACGAAACGTTATTGAAGTTCGTGAAAGCAAAGATAACCGGTGAGGCCAGGTCGAGATTGCAGGTGCGTGAACGCACAGGTACGTGGCAAGAGGTGAAACACGTTTTAGAAGAAAATTATGCCAGTAAGCGTACTATAGACTACTACGCATGTAAAATTTTCCAAGCCAGACAGGGACAAGGGGAACCGATAGCAATGTGGGCAAGCAGAATTGATGAAATGCAGGGAGACTTTCGCGAAGCGGTAAACAGAGTTACGGCCAGAGAAAACTTGAAAGGTGCAATAGAACTAGTTGACTCCTTAGGAAGAGCGTGTTTTATACAGGGTTTAAGTAATGACAGAATACAAACAATAGTGAGAAGTAGAGGCGATGAAATCACGTTGGCAGCAGCAGTGGAGTTGGCACTGCAGGAGGAGAGTGCGATATTGTCCATGAGAGAGCGGGGACTAGCCCCGAGGATAACGTATACTCGAAATAAGGAAGCTGTAAAAAACATGAGAGAAAGTAAAGAGTTGAGATGTTTCAATTGTGGGCTGAGAGGTCACATAGCGAGCAAGTGTAGGAAAAGCAGGCCAGAGCATAGAGTACGAGCCATGACAGGTAAAGAATTTACAAACTTTTGCTATGGGTGTGACAGGCCGGGACACACAGACATGGAATGCTGGGTGCGGTTAACGAAAGTTCACCCGATAGATGTAAGGGAATTCAGAGGGAATGATAGAGAAACCGATGGAGGGTTACGAGAGTGGAGATGTCCACAGTGTAATTTACCAGGGAACTGCGGAGTTCCGTGCACAAGAGTAAAAGATGTTGTATGCTTTAAGTGTAAGCGGCAGGGCCACTACGCGAAAGACTGCCACGAAGGGCCCTGGCACGCCTGGAGAAATGGCAGGGTGCCAGTATCGAGCAAAACAGGAAAGGTAGTACAGGGAAACTAAGAGGCGGCAAGGCCGCGCAGTCGGGCCTTGTTGCAATAGGTAAACCCATAGTGAGGGTAATCGACTGTGCAACAGAAAACGACGTGGTAATGTTGTACTGCGTAGAACTAAAGAAGTACTTAAAGTTGCTAATAGACACAGGAGCACAATTGTGTTTGTTAAAGAGGACGAGCATTCCGGTAAAGAGTAGGCTGGGAATCAATGAAACAGAAAAGCTTCGGTTAAAAGGTGTAACGAGTGAAGCCGTTAGCACAATAGGCACGGTACAAATAAACTTAAGTATAGACGGATCTGAAAAGGTGAGACAGAAATTTCACGTGTACGGTAGAGGTCTAGACATTCCGTACGACGGATTGATAGGGAGAAATTTCTTAACACAGCATAGAGTCCAGCTGGACTATGCGGGTAAAGTCCAGGGAACTGCGGAGTTCCGTGCACAAGAGTAAAAGATGTTGCATGCTTTAAGTGTAAGCGGCAGGGCCACTACGCGAAAGACTGCCACGAAGGGCCCTGGCACGCCTGGAGAAATGGCAGGGTGCCAGTATCGAGCAAAACAGGAAAGGTAGTACAGGGAAACTAAGAGGCGGCAAGGCCGCGCAGTCGGGCCTTGTTGCAATAGGTAAACCCATAGTGAGGGTAATCGACTGTGCAACAGAAAACGACGTGGTAATGTTGTACTGCGTAGAACTAAAGAAGTACTTAAAGTTGCTAATAGACACAGGAGCACAATTGTGTTTGTTAAAGAGGACGAGCATTCCGGTAAAGAGTAGGCTGGGAATCAATGAAACAGAAAAGCTTCGGTTAAAAGGTGTAACGAGTGAAGCCGTTAGCACAATAGGCACGGTACAAATAAACTTAAGTATAGACGGATCTGAAAAGGTGAGACAGAAATTTCACGTGTACGGTAGAGGTCTAGACATTCCGTACGACGGATTGATAGGGAGAAATTTCTTAACACAGCATAGAGTCAAGCTGGACTATGCGGGTAAAGTAATAAGACTAAAAGGGCGAGATATACCCTTAGTAGTAGAGGAAGAACCAAAGGGACAAGAGATAGAAGCAGATTCAGAAATAGGCGGGGAGATAGGGCCCCGGGAAGAAAGAATAATGTTGTTGGAAGTGGACGGAAAGGTACCACGGGGAATCGAAAGAGAAATGGTCATACCGAGGCAGGAGATTGCACAAGGGGTACATGTACCTGAGTCATTAGTAAAAGTGCGAAATGGGAAATGCATAGTACGTGCATTAAACGTGTCAGAGGACAGAGTTCGACTAGAAAATGTAAGATTAGTAACGGAAGAGTTAGAAAGAATAGCGAAAGTACGCGAAGTAAAATGTAGCACTGAAGCAGTAGGTAAGACGGAAAGTCGTGCTAGTGTGTTGCGAAGGCAACTCAGAATGGATCATTTGAATGTCGAAGAAAAGAGCGCTCTAGCAGAGGTCTGCACGGAGTACGGAGATGTATTTCATCTACCGGGGGACAAACTGTCCTATACTTCTGCAGTGAAACATAGAATACCGATTGCGCCGGAACACGCGGGGAAGGTAGTGAACGCTAGACCGTACAGGATCCCTGAAGCGCAAAAGGAAGTGCTAAGAGAGCAGATAGAACAAATGCTGAAGGATGACATAATTGTCGAAAGCAAGAGCGCATGGAACGCACCGTTACTGTTAGTTCCAAAGAAGTTGGATGCAAGTGGCAAGCAGAAGTGGAGAATAGTAGTGGACTACCGACAATTAAATGACATCACGGTAGGCGATGCATTTCCACTGCCGAATATCTCCGATATCCTGGATCAATTAGGGCAAGCCAAGTACTTCTCGACGCTTGACCTTGCAAGCGGGTACCATCAAATATTGACGGACGAGAAGGACAGAGAGAAAACGGCATTCAGCTCAAACTATCAGCATTACGAATACAAAAGAATGCCGATGGGACTGAAAGGAGCCCCAGGATGTTTCCAGAGACTAATGAACACAGTATTGGCAGGTTTACAAGGTGTTAAATGTTTTGTCTATTTGGACGACATAGCATGTTATGGGAAAAACCTGCAGGAGCATAACGAAAAACTCCGGGAAATATTTGACAGGTTGCGAGAGCACAATTTGAAGTTGCAACCGGACAAGTGTGAATTTCTGAGGAAGGAGGTAATCTTCCTAGGTCATTGTATCACGGACAAGGGAATATCACCGGATATGGCAAAGGTGGAGAAGGTGAAGTTCTTCCCACAGCCGAGAACAACAAAAGAACTAAAAGGGTTTCTAGGATTGATAGGTTACTATCGACGTTTCATTGCAAATTTCAGCAAAATTGCGAAACCTCTCCATGAACTCTTAAAGAAAGGAGTAGAATACCAATGGGGAGAACGACAGAAGAATGCGTTCGAGGAACTGAAAGAGAAATTAGTGAATCCTCCGTTACTTCAGTATCCCGACTTTACGAAACCGTTTATAATCACAACGGATGCGAGTAACGCAGCGTTGGGAGCCGTGTTATCGCAAGGGAAAAAGATTGGCGAAGACTTGCCGATTGCATATGCATCCAGACCACTGAACAAAGCAGAACTGAACTATAGTACAACGGAAAAAGAGTTGTTGGCTATAGTGTACGCGGTAAAACAGTTTAGACCATACGTGTATGGGCGAAAATTCACAGTGGTGACAGACCATAAGCCACTAACATGGATATTTAGTGTGAAGGATCCGAGTTCGAGGCTCCTAAAGTGGAGACTGAAGCTCGAAGAGTGCGACTACGAGGTAGTATATAAGCCAGGAAGGCTAAACAGTAATGCGGACGCGTTAAGCCGGATAAGGCAGGAAGGAAAGGAAGAGACAAGTTTAAAGCGAAATGTGGAGGCAGAAAGAACCTCAGTAGCACAAGAAAAGGCGGAACAGAGTTCCGTAAACGTGCGGCAAGCGCAAGTGTCAGGTGAGATAGACCAAGAGACAAATAGTAATGAGGAAATTAGCCCCGAAGAAAAGGAAAGTATATTAAAGGAGATGCACGATAATCCCTTGGGAGGGCACCAGGGAATGCATAGGACATTCGAGAGGATAAAAGCGTACAAGCAGTGGCGCGGAATGAAGCGGGACATTGAAAATTATATTAGGAAGTGTCTATCATGTCAAAAGAACAAAAACACACAAATGAAAACAAGGATGCCTTTAGAAATTACAGACACAGCTGAAACAGTATTTGAAAAATGTGCAATGGATATAGTGGGTCCACTAGATGTATCTAGTTGTAACGTCTAGTAAGAAACAAAAACAACATATTATGTAGTAACGAGAAAATTATATGTATCATATTGTGTTATTGTATAAAATTATGTATTTTTTTTATTATTTATTTCTGAGAATATCTGCGTCGGCGAGTAATGAAACCGCCACAGACGATAAATGTCGAACAAAGATTAAAATAAGTAACTAGTATATAATACGTGACGAATAGCAATTTCTTTGTCTTCTTCATCTGGGAGTCGAACGAGTAAGATATCCTGTGTCGTAGTAGCGAACGCTAGTGTAGCATTCTTTTGTCGAGACTAAGCAATGTACGCCATTACGTGCGAATTCACAAAGGTCTGTAATCACTGAGATATTTAAAGGTTTTAATAGAGTTGTTTAAATGAAAACTTGTATTATTTATTGTTAAGCTTGCTTGCATATTATCCCATCCTGTTGAGACATTTTTCAGTTATATAAATATTATCTGTGGTGCTGAGCTGCGTGGAGAACGAAGAGCCGCTGCCGCTGCGTATTTAAACGACTTACAATATAGTCGAGCATACCGCAAGGAAGCGGTAAAATAATAGTAAAATAATATTATTTCTTTTAGCTCCCAGACTGGCAGTGAAGATCAGCAGATTTTATGATGTGTTGCAGATTGACGCGGGCTGCCGATAGGATATAATTTACAGTGCAAATAATTTAATGTACCTTCAGAATCTGATAGGAATCTTGCTGTGCTCCGTTCTGATCTGGCAAACTTTATAGTGACAACGTATTTTTTAATGAGAGTCTCATGTTCTTGGGCTAGTCGTGGTATGAAATAGCATTTTAACGAGAAATAAAATCCACTGCGAACTTGTGTTTTTGAACGATCACACGGACTGTAACATCAGTGCTCATAACAAAGTAATTTCAACTTTTAATCACTATGAAGTAGGGAAGATATATTGATTCTTGGCATGAGTTACAGTTACGAAAAATCGTTCCTTAAATAACAATAAGACTTCCATATATACATTTTATTCCGCTAAAGGGTAATGATGATAAAGAAAAGCAAAGCACAGCATTATTAACAGATATTTCGCGGCTCTTTTCGTATATGCGATAATAAAAAACGCGAAACTGTCGCCCAAAAACGCGGGGCCCGAATTTGCAGTGGCCACAAATATAAAATTTTATATATTTTTCTTTCAGTGTTGATTGTTATGTATGTGTAGATATATATGTATTCAGTGATAAATGTATGCATGTATATCATAATCAATGCTATGTATTAATGAATGTGTAAACACTCTTTCATGACAAAACGTACTACTGCAAACGAGTCTGAGAAGACGATCCTGATAGTACTGAGAAGCTGTAACGACTACGTAATCCGGGGGCAGCCGAACCCCGAGATAAGATAAACTAAAGGTAAGACTACAGTGTAGTTGTCCTGTTTGTAGAAGTCGAGCTCCAGTGAAGTGATCTCATTTCGCTAGTGGTGTGCATATTGTGCGTAGTTTGATGTTAGTGTTTGTGACAGGACAAAGTTGATGGTAGATAGTAATTTTTAGTGTGCAGTTAGTGTAGATAAATTAACGTATTTTGTGTGCAAGGGGCAAAACTGTCAGACTTTGTGGTTTAGTAAGCAATTTATGAATATGGTTAAGTTGCGTAGTCAACGTCCGAGCAATATGGATACTGAGGAACAACAATTAGTTAGTGCAGGAAATGTGGAACCGGGTACCTCAAGTAGTACTAGTACTCTCTTTGAGGATATAACATGTGAGAATGTGGGGGCAGGGGCACAGGAAGTGGTGCCACCGCCCACTAGTCCTCAAGGGGATGTAGAGAAAGAAGTTGTACCACCACCAGAAAAGCAGGAACCAGAGAGTGGTAATCTGCCTGGTGGGTATTCGCTATATTAGGCTATATTAGAGCGCGTGCTGAATTACCAGGCAGAATTTGCGCTACTGCAAGTCGAGCGAGACCGCCAGCAAGCTGAGCGAGATCGCCGGCAAGCTGAGCGGGACCAGCAACTTGTGCAATCGTTAGAAAACATGAAAAAAGAGATTGCAGATATGAAACAGAATTATGAGTCGATACCTAAGGCCGTGCAGGAGCTGACTGAACAGGTCAACAACCTGCAAGTAGCAAACACTAATAGGGTAGACGAAATAGGTGTATTAGCCAATCGAGTAGAAAAGCTAGAAATAGATTCCACGCAGCTTCTAGAGCAGAAGTGGAACGAACAAGCAACTAAAATTGAAACAGAATTCAACTCATGGCTAGAAGTGAAGGAGTGTGAGATTGACAAGAACATTAATTCCAAAGTACAAGCAGCCATAGCAAATAGAGGCTCTGAATCGTTCAGTACCGCAGTGAATAGTCAGGTACAGAACGACGTGCAAACCATCAAACAAATACTCAGTGAGGATATTCCGCAGTGGCAAGTGAATATGAACAAACGGATATCCGACCTGGAGAAGGGTTTAGCACAAAGCAGAAAACATTTGGAACAGGAACCTCTGTCGCCAACAGCCCATGGTTTCGGCAACGCACAAACTTATACGCGATACAACAATGGGGAATCTGTAGTCGATAATGCGAAGAGCTGTAGCTTCGGTTCGGAGCACACAGCATATGTCCAAGGAGCAAAACCATGTAGTTCAAAAATATTAGTGGAAGAAAGTTTAATCAAAAATAGACAATTTCAAACGTTTACTACTGAACGGAAATCAGTACACCCAGTAGTATTCATAAAAAGCTTTAAAAATATCTTGCCCAGTGTGTGGAACGAAACACAGAAATGACCATGTAACACACAAATTGCGTCGCGATTCAATGCATTGTCCTCTAGCGCAAATGTCTGCAACGGTCTATTGCTGTGTCGGTCATCTCATAGTGGTTCTCCTGTGAGTCTAGTTTTCCGAATCCGACGCAAAACTGACAATTAATTGTAACGCTCAGAGTGTCTTAATGACGATGGAACACACAAACTGCGTCGAGATTCAATACATCGTCCCACAGCCGTCGTGTCTCCAAGGGTCTATTGCGGCCTCTGGCACATTATCGTCGTACTCCTGTGAGTCTAGTTTTAAGAATCCGACGCAAAACTGATAGTTAATTGTAACGTTGAGAGCCTGTTAATGACGATGGAACACACAAATTGCTTCGAGATTCAATACATCGTCCTCCAGCTGACTTTTATCCAAGGGTCTATTGCTACCTCGGGTACCCTATGGTCGTTCTCCTGTGAGTCTAGTTTTTCGAATCCGACGCAAAACTGACAGTTAATTGTAACGTTCAGAACCTCTTAATGACGATGGAACACACAAATTGCGTCGCGATTCAATACATCGTCCTCCTAAGAAGTAATTAGGACCTGACAATATAGGTAGACTAGCAATCTTCTTGAGATTTGATACCATTTTACTGGCACCTGGCGCTGGAACGGTACCATAAGTGCCAGTAATATTCACCAATTGTTTGTAGACCAGTATTCGTCTGCGACGGCGATATCCAAAACGGCGACCCATTCTTGAATAATGCTATTCATATAATGAATGCGCGAAGTTGAATCAGCAGCTATTTATAGCTCAAGATACAAGCGCACGCTGCTTAGTCGCCTGTACAAACTCGCCCACAAGCGGGCCGGGGCACATGTTATTCTCCACAGGCAAACTCGCCCCCGTTCTTACTTAGTACCTTATGGTTCATTGTCACTTAATTGTAGGACTAGACGTAAGATTAATTCCGACGAAAAAATTTATATTTGGTCTAAAATAAGCGTTACATCTAATATGGAAGATTGTAAATTTGTTGGTGATTGTATGGTGTATTATCATTAATAAAAACTACACATTGATCTTGCCAAAAGCCGAGAACCGATTTTATGCTTTTGTAGCACCACACCTCACTCAGTATCCTGCTCCCTGGCTCCCCTCAGGGGCCTATCACAGTAGATATGCTTATGTAACAGTTGCATGTGATTACGTCAGCGCTTGGCAGCGTTCCGCTCGCTGATAACTCTGAGCACCTTTGGCACCTTACCGTCGTTCTCCTGTGAGTCTAGTATTTCGAATCCGACGCAAAACTGACAGTTAATTGCAACGTTCAGAGCCTCTTAATGACAATGGAATACACAAATTGCGTCGAGATTCAATATATCGTCCTCCAGCCGACTTGTCTCCAAGGGTCTAATGCTACCTCGGGCACCCTTTGGTCGTTCTCCTGTGAGTATAGTTTTTCGAATCCGACGCAAAACTGACAGTTAATTGTAACGTTCAGAACCTCTCAATGAAGATGGAATACACAAATTGCGTCGAGATTCATGTCCTGGCAATAGATACTCACCTCAGCCGTTACTCTACCTTCTCGAACCTGCTGCCACCCTGACCCACATCCTGGCCGTAGTCGCTCACATCAGGACCTGCTCCATCTCGTTGTGCCTGCTGCCAACCTCGCCACAAGTCCTGGAAATCAGCGACTGTGCCACCTTCACACAACTGCTGCCACCCTGCAAGGTTCTTGCAGTAGACACTCACATTGCCCACTGCCCCACCTGCACATGCCGGCTGCCACCCTAATCCAGGTCCTGGCAGTAGATGCTCACATCGGCTGCCGCACCACCTCTTCATGGCTACAGCCACCCTGACCCAGAACCTGTCGATAAGCACTCACATCGACAACCCACACAACCTCTTTGCACCTGCTGCCACCTTGGCCCAGGCCTGGCAGTAGACGCTCACATTGGCCACCGCTCCACTTCCCCAAATCTCCTGCCACACTGGCCCAAGTCCTTGAAATAGTCACTAACATCGGCTACCATGCCAGTTCCCCATACCACCTGCCACCCTGGCCCAGGTCGTGGCAATAGAAATTCACATCAGCCTCTGTTCCATCTCCTTGCTCCTGCTACCAACCTGGTCTGGGCTCTTGCAATAGACACTCACATCAGTCACCTCTCCACCACCTAGCACCTTCTGCTACCTGGGCCCATGTTCTGGCAATAGACAATGATTTTTGGCCACTGCTGCACATCCCCACACCTGCTGCCAGCCTGGCCCAGGCCCTGGCGATTGACGCCCTTGCATTGGTCACTCACATCTGTCATCACACAACCTCCCCACACCTGCTGCCACCCTAGCCCAGGTACTGACAATAGACACACATCGGCCACCAATCCACCACTTCGCCCCTACTACCACACTGGCCTAAGCCCTGGCAATAGATGCTAACATCGGTGTCCACTCTACCTCCTCGCACCTACGACCAACCTGGCTCACATCCTGGCAGTTGATGCTCACATCAGCCACCGCTCTACCTCGTCGTGCTTGCTGCCTACCTGGCATAGATTCCTGGTAATAGATGCTCACATAGGTACCCGTGCAACCTCCACACAACTGCTGCCACACTGCCGAGGTCCTCGCAATATATGCTGACATTGGCCACTGGTCCACCTGCAAGTGAAGGCTGCCAACCTGGCCGAGATCATCGACCTCCGTGCCACCTACTTGCTCCTGCTGCCACCCTGGCACAGTTGTAGAAGACAGGGGGTGATTTTTAGGAAATACGGTGCGAAATTGTGATTTGGTGTGTTTCAGTGCGCGATGCGCCAGCTTCACAGCAAACGGTGGACAAAGGCTGGACAGTGCACTATGCAGGTGACATAGTTTTGCAACGAGCGTCGGTATGTGTGTACGTGCACAGCAATCATCAGAACGCAGCATTAGCAGAATTACACAGGCGCGGGCCGCGTGTGGTGTGGGTGTGTTAGGCAAATCATCAAAAACTTTCTAACAGACACCCCACTGCGTACCCGGAGATTCAACAGCGGCTTGCGCTATTTAAGGGCGCCAGCATTTGGTTCGATCGAATAGGCATCTGGTCGCTGTAACGTCGTCATCGTCAGTGACGCTGCCTCCGAAGACCGGCTGTCGGTGGGCATTGGCTGCTGCTCCACTGGCGACTCCCGGCATTGTCACGAGCCGCAGCATCTGCAGGAGGCGAGCTGGGCCAGACCTCGTGCTGCTAACCTCCAACAGCCTGCGCAGCCGTGGACCGAGCCCGGTGTCGCGTTCCACGGACTGCGTGCATCAACAAGGCTCCACCACAACACGTGTGGTGGGGCTGAGCCACCGGAAAATGTATTGGGAGAATCAACAAGAAAGAGAAAGATTGCTAAAAAAATGTTTCAAATGGCTCTGAGCACTATGGGTTCATCAGTCCCCTAGAACTTAGAACCACGTAAACCTAACTAACCTAAGGACATCACACACTTTCATTCCCGAGGTCGCGCGGTTCCAGACTGTAGCGCCTAGAGCAGAATTCTACAAACAGCCACCTTCTTCCACAAAGCAAAGCCTTACAACCCTGAACACGTCTCCCACTCCGGTCATCCGATTACACAGGTCCTGGCAATAGACACTCACATCAACCACTGCTCCACCTCCTTGCACATTCTGCTACCCTCGCCCAAATCCTGGCTATAGACGCTCATATTTGCCACCAAGCCACCACCCCACACCTGCTGCTTCCCTCAAATAGGTCCAGGCAATAGAAGCTCACGTTGGCCAACATACGACCTTCTTGCGCCTGCTGCCACCGTGGCTCAGGTCCTGGCAATTATCGCTCACATCAGCCTCCACACCACCTAACCGTGACTGCTGCCACAGTGGCCCAGGTAATGACAAGAGACAGTCACATCAGACACAGTGCCAACTGCTCACACACGCTGTCGCCCTAGCCCAGGTCTTGGCAGTAAACACTTATATCAGCCACCGTTCCACTTCCTCTCGTCTTATGCCGCCATGATCCATGTCCTGGCAATAGACGCTCAATTTGGCATCCACTCAAACTCTTCGTGGCTGCTTCCTCCATGGCTCAGGTCCTGACAATAGATGCTCACATCAGCCACCGCTTGACATCTTCGAGCCTGCTGCCATCCTGGTCCAGGTTCTGGCAATAGACGATCAAATCAACCTCTGTGCCACCTCTTAGCGCATACTGCCACCCTGGCCCAGGCCGTGGCAAATGACGGTATCATCTGCCACCACACCACCTCACCACCTCTCCACAACAGCCGGCACCCTGGTTCAGGCCCTAGCAGTAGATGCTCACATCTGCCACGTCGCCACCACCTTACACCTGCTGCTTCCCTCACCCTTGAGGCTGGCAATAGACGCTCACATCAGCCGCCACACCACACTCCCTCAACTGCTACCGCCGTGGCCCATGTCTTGGCAATAGACACTCAATTTGGCCCAAACCCGAACTCTATGCGCCGGCTTCCCCTGAGGCAATAGATGCTCACATCAGCCACTGCTCCACCTCGTTGTTCCTACTGCCAAACTGGCCCTGAGTCTTGGCAATAGACGCTCACATCGGCGACCATGCCATCTCAACACAACTTGTGTCACCCTGCCCAGTTACATGCAATAAACGCTCGCATTGGTCACTGCTCCACCTGCTTGTGCTGGCTGCCAGTCAAACCCAGGTCCTGGCAATAGACGCTCGCATCGGTCACCACTCCACCTCTTCATGCCACCTGCCAACCTGGCCCTGGTCTTGGCAATAGACGATCACATTGGCCGCTGCTACATCTCCCCACACCTGCTGCCCCCTGGCCAAGTCACTGGCAATGGTCGCTGACATCTGCCATCACTCACCTCCCCCTACCTGCTGCCACCCTGGCCCAGGTCCTGGCAGTAAACAGTAATATCAGCCACCTCTCCACCTCGCCACCCCTACTGCCACACTTGCCCAGGTCCTGGCAACAAACCCTCACATCAGCCTCCACCTTACCTCCTCACGCCTGCTGCCCTCCCTGTTCCAGATCCTGGCAGTGGACGCTCACATCGGCCACTGTGCCACCTCCACACAATTTGAAACATATCCTTCGAAAAATTAATTAATTACTGAGCTTATAATCCTCTAAATTATTTGATTTTCAAACATCTGGGCAAAACTAAATGTACTGAGTCATTAATCTCTTTACTTATTCGGATCAACACTAAACTGGCACACAATATCTTTGCGCAACGCAATCTGACTTTCAAAAATCGCTACAAAAGAATGGCCCTGACTATCAGTAACCTCTACCTTTCATGAATCATTTACCTCACAAAACTCTTCGTTACTGGAACTGTTGCAAAACAGCGAGCGGCACTACTGCCAGCTAAATAAAAGGTTCTAGCTACTGAAGGCACTAACTATAACTACTGATAGACATAGTCAGCAAATGAACGATTTTGATAGAGAACAATCAATGTATGTACTTTAAGAATGTTCAAAATTCATAATATATATATGTCAGTTCGTGATATCCAGTATTCCAAATTTACTCTTTCTGGCAGACATATGTCCAGATCGTCCACTCTTAAAATTCTGCCATCTCTCTCCTCACATCCACTACTGCTGGTGGCACACATCCAACTGCGCAACGTTACGCACTGTTCACATTCCGCTGCCTAACACTACTATAGTAAATATTCCAACAACACAAACCAGCAACAGGCTGCACACAACACAGTCAGGGATTTTCATACAGAGAGCTATGTGGCGTTACCAACATAAAAACCTAACCTACATAGCCATCATGCTCCCCACAGAAAATGTTACGAATTGTTTTGAGCCGTGGCCAATAATGGTTTGATATAATTTTTCATAATTACAATAACAAAGATATCAAATGCACACACTTTTGATGCAATGTAGGTCAAAAGCAAGAATTTTTCTCATAAAGACAGTCCAGATCATTCATAACGATAGTAATTACAGTTTTCTTTTTTTCTGAATCTCTGAGCAGTAAAAGAAAATGCACACGTAAGTAGTTAATGTCCATGCAGTCTCGAAGATATAATGTTGTTCTTCCAACGGAAAGACAGTGCTCAATCATGACATGCAGAGAGGTAATGGGCCACAACAGAACAAACCCAAAACACAGTCATTCGAATTTTTGAAGAATATTGGATGGTAGGTCATCACAGAGCAGACCCACAGGAGTCCTGGTAGAGAGTATGGTAGTGGTGGGGGGTCATCAAAAGTGCAGACCCACTGCAGTCACTGTAGAGATGGTCAGCAGCCACCTGTTGCGGCTGTGCAGGTGCACAATCACCATCGAAGAGTCTTACGGACAATATAGCAAGTCCTTAAACCATTACTTATGCACTCACAATGTTTTTGGAATTGTCCATAGAACCAGCAATGCTGTTAACCAGTCCCTTGCTCAATTATTAACGCACGAGCAAGCACTAAGAGTCTCAACTTCTCACATATTGTGCATATACTATTCCCAACAGAAATGTTCACTATGAAATGAATGCTTACATAAGTTACTTAATTTGATGAAGTAGTGTCAATTGCAATTTTATAACATGAGAATACAATTACAAAGGTACAGAAAACATCATTAAAAACAATAATACACATAACATTTGTAGTGATATAGCCTTTACAAAAGAATGGAAATAAACGTACACATCAGTGCTACAGGAATTATGACATAAGTAAATACATAAAAGATCAGAATATCTTTCGTGAATAGTGTCTAATCATCTTTACGAAGTAAATAACATATTATTAATGCAAATTAAATTTGAGTGTAACAGTATTTCTCATCATAGTGTGTGCAGCTCAGAAATAGAAAATTTCTGTAACATGAATGTTGTTTGCTAAACACATAACGTTAGGACAAACATAAATACACAAGGGTACACAAACACATAGCGGAATAACACAAAAGGAAAGACGGGGTTTGTTTTCAGTGTAACATTTGTTACTGCAGTCCAAAGCAAAACTTCATTCCGTGGATCTTTCCTCTTATTTCAACATTTGTTCACACACAAAAAAATTGTATTAAAACATGCTTTCTGCATTTATATGTTCACATATTTCTTACATCATTATTTATTTTCCATTATCTTACCTCATCATATACACTCCTGGAAATTGAAATAAGAACACCGTGAATTCATTGTCCCAGGAAGGGGAAACTTTATTGACACATTCCTGGGGTCAGATACATCACATGAGCACACTGACAGAACCACAGGCACATAGACACAGGCATCAGAGCATGCACAATGTCGGCACTAGTACAGTGTATATCCACCTTTCGCAGCAATGCAGGCTGCTATTCTCCCATGGAGACGATCGTAGAGATGCTGGATGTAGTCCTGTGGAACGGCTTGCCATGCCATTTCCACCTGGCGCCTCAGTTGGACCAGCGTTCGTGCTGGACGTGCAGACCGCGTGAGACGACGCTTCATCCAGTCCCAAACATGCTCAATGGGGAACAGATCCGGAGATCTTGCTGGCCAGGGTAGTTGACTTACACCTTCTAGAGCACGTTGGGTGGCACGGGATACATGCGGACGTGCATTGTCCTGTTGGAACAGCAAGTTCTCTTGCCGGTCTAGGAATGGTAGAACGATGGGTTCGATGACGGTTTGGATGTACCGTGCACTATTCAGTGTCCCCTCGACGATCACCAGTGGTGTACGGCCAGTGTAGGAGATCGCTCCCCACACCATGATGCCGGGTGTTGGCCCTGTGTGCCTCGGTCGTATGCAGTCCTGATTGTGGCGCTCACCTGCACGGCGCGAAACACGCATACGACCATCATTGGCACCAAGGCAGAAGCGACTCTCATCGCTGAAGACGACACGTCTCCATTCGTCCCTCCATTCACGCCTGTCGCGGCACCACTGGAGGCGGGCTTCACGATGTTGGGGCGTGAGCGGAAGACGGCCTAACGGTGTGCGGGACCGTAGCCCAGCTTCATGGAGACGGTTGCGAATGGTCCTCGCCGATACCCCAGGAGCAACAGTGTCCCTAATTTGCTGGGAAGTGGCGGTGCGGTCCCCTACGGCACTGCGTAGGATCCTACGGTCTTGGCGTGCATCCGTGCGTCGCTGCGGTCCGGTCCCAGGTCGACGGGCACGTGCACCTTCCGCCGACCACTGGCGACAACATCGATGTACTGTGGAGACCTCACGCCCCACATGTTGAGCAATTCGGTGGTACGTCCACCCGGCCTGCCGCATGCCCACTATATGCCCTCGCTCAAAGTCCGTCAACTGCACATACGGTTCACGTCCACGCTGTCGCGGCATGCTACCAGTGTTAAAGACTGCGATGGAGCTCCGTATGCCACGGCAAACTGGCTGACACTGACGGCGGCGGTGCACAAATGCTGCGCAGCTAGCGCCATTCGACGGCCAACACCGCGGTTCCTGGTGTGTCCGCTGTGCCGTGCGTGTGATCATTGCTTGTACAGCCCTCTCGCAGTGTCCGGAGCAAGTATGGTGGGTCTGACACACCGGTGTCAATGTGCTCTTTTTTCCATTTCCAGGAGTGTATTTCCGAGAAAATCCTACCTGAGCCCGTCAATAAACACGTCAGCCATTGCTCCACCTCTACATCTACATCTACATCTACATTTATACTCCGCAAGCCACTTAAAGGTGTGTGGCGGGGGGCATTTTACGTGCCACTGTCATTTCCTCCCTTTCGTGTTCCAGTCGCGTATGGTACGCGGGAAGAACGACTATCTGAAAGCCTCCGTGCGCGCTCTAATCTCTCTAATTCTACATTCGTGATCTCCTCGGGAGGTATAAGTAGGGGGAAGCAATATATTCGATACCTCATCCAAAAACGCACCCTCTCGAAACCTGGCGAGCAATCTACACCGCGATGCAGAGCGCCTCTCTTGCATTGTCTGCCACTTGAGTTTATTAAACATTGATAACAACACGCTGTGTTCTGTTTGCTAAAAACTCTTCAATCCAGCCACAGAGCTGACGTCATAAGCGCGTGACTGCGTGTGAGATCGCTCTCTTAGTTTTCATCTATTTTTAGGTTTCAGATATATATTTTAACTGTTTTTGTGACAATATTTACTATATAAGTGACTTATTAGTGGTTTCTTCATTCACCTCTGCATTTCTTGTGTTGTGACCTGATATTTGTGAGTGTTTCGTATCGAGCAACTTAACCTCTTACCCGTGTTTACATTCCGCGCTGACCAGTTGCAGCTGTAGCGGCGCATCGAAAGCTAAGTACTAATTAATTGTTTGTGTATAGTAGTTTATTTAGGAACTTTAGTAGTCTTCAACCGGTGTTCTTGGTGTTTTCCGGTGAAATAACTTCAGAAGAAATTTTCAGTTTCGTTACTGTCATTAGACGTTTGATTTTCTTTCTGTGTTAGTATTTTGTTAAATTCTCGTTTGTTGTTGATTAATACTGCCAATAATAATAGTTACTTTCCTTGTAGAGCAAGTTTGTGATAATTGTAGTCAGTTTTTAACATCTTCTTATTGTAGTAGCGGAACTTAGATAAAGTTGTTTTCTTGTTTCAATAATTGTAAAATTTTACCATGAGTGAGAAGTGTGGGCTTTGCCGTAGGTTCGTGAGTAGTGGATTGCGGTGTGATACTTTTTCGAAGTATTTTCACTGGAGGGAATGCAGTGGGGAAGCCAGTGGGCATTCTGGTGAGATCCTCTCCTGGAATTGCAGGTTATGTAGCAAGAGTAAGTTGATAGAGGAGCAGGAGCGTAAGATCTGTGCCCTTCAGGTGCCGTTGAAAAACGCACAGGAGGAGCTAGATAGGATGAGGAGGGAGAAGGGGGTTGGGGAATGGGAGCTGGCTGTTGGCAAGAGATCTGCTAGGAGAAGGAGATTTTCAGATAGTTTTACTATTGGTGTTTGTAATAGATATGACCAACTGTCAGAGTCTAGTGGAGAGGAATCTCTAGTAGCTGTAGATATAGGAAGTATGCAGCAGACCTCAGCAGTTACGGTGGCTAGGACAGTTGCAAAGTCTAAGAGAAAAAAGAAGGTTCTGCTGTTAGGTAGTTCTCATGGTAGAGGTGTAGGCCAGCAGTTGCAGGAAGTTTTGGGGAGTAAGTACCAGGTCACCAGCATTGTGAAGCCTAATGCAGGATTGGCTCAGGTGACTTTTAACATAGGGGGGTTATGTAGGGATTTTACTAAAGAGGATCAGATAGTGATTGTGGGTGGGGCTGGTAATAGTATTGATAGGGATGGGGAGTACCACATAGATGGTGACCTGGAAAAGATAGCCACTCAGACTGGCAACACGAATGTGCATTTAGTGGAACTGTTTCAGCGTCACGATCGGCCTCATCTTAATACAGCCGTCAGGCGTAATAATATGAGACTTGGGGGTGCGCTGATGACAGAAGGCATGAGTCACATTTCAGTGGTGTCGGTGGAGTCTATCAGTAGGACGGGTTTCACTAGACGTGGCCTGCACCTCAACAGGTATGGGAAGGGGAGGTTGGCAAAACTTATAGGTGACAGCATAGGTGGGGGTGGTGTGATCACTCATGGGAAAATTCCGGTAGTTGTGGGTGTTAAAGCTGTACCTTTTTTAGATTGAAGTCAGCTGATGGGTATTCCTGCTTAAGGGAAGTCTCTCTAACAAAGAAACCACTTTCTACAAAGCTTGGGTATCCAATTAATGAGGGAATTAGTATATTTCATCAAAATATACAAGGTATTAGAGATAAAGTTAGTGAACTGCTTATAGATGTTGACTCTGAAATTATTGGTATATCTGAACACTTCTTAAATAAGGAGATAATTCAGAGGCTTCCTTTACCAGGATACAGGTTGGCTGGCAGCTTTTCTAGGAGCTCTTTGCGGTGTGGGGGAGTAGCCATGTATGTGAAAAACGGTATCCCATTTGAGTCAATTGATGTTTCAAAGTACTGCACTGAAAAGGTGTTTGAATGTTGTGCAGGTGTGGTTAAATTTAGTGGAGCTAAACTTCTTACTGTTGTTATTTATAGATCCCCAGACTCCGATTTCACAACATTTTTGCTAAAGCTAGAGGAGGTTCTTGGTTCACTTTATAGGAAATACAAAAAGTTAGTTATATGTGGTGACTTCAATATTAATTGTATAAGTGATTGTGCAAGGAAAAGGATGCTGGTAGACCTCCTTAAATCATATAATCTTATGCAAACCGTATTCTTTCCAACGAGAGTGCAAGGGAACAGTAGAACAACCACAGACAATATTTTTGTCCATTCGTCATTATTAGAAGGGCATTCTGTTAGCAAAAAGGTGAATGGCCTTTCAGATCATGATGCACAAATTTTAAGTCTAAAAGATTTTTGTGCTGCAACACATGTTAAATATAGTTACCAACTTTTTAGGAAAGCTGATCCAGTTGCTGTACAGACTTTTGTAAACCTTATCAAGGAACAAGAGTGGCAAGATGTTTATAGTGCTGATACAGTAGACGATAAATATAATGCTTTCCTCAAGACTTTTCTCGTGCTCTTTGAAAGTTGCTTTCCGTTAGAACGTTCAAAACAGGGTACTAACACAAACAGGCAGCCTGGGTGGGTGACTAAAGGGATAAGAATATCTTGTAGAACAAAGTGGCAATTATATCAAAACGTTAGAAACAGTCAAAATCTAAATGCAGCAGCCCATTACAAACAGTATTGTAAGGTGCTTAAAAAAGTTATTAGGAAGGCAAAAAGTATGTGGTATGCAGATAGAATAGCTAAGTCTCAGGATAAAATTAAAACCATATGGTCAGTCGTAAAGGAAGTGGCTGGTCTGCAGAGACAGGTCGAGAATATAGAATCAGTGCGTAGTGGGGATGTCCGTGTTACTGATAAGTCGCATATATGTACAGTACTTAATAATCACTTTCTGAATATAGCAGGTGAACTAAATAGAAACCTAGTCCCAACAGGGAATCATATAGCGCTCTTAGAAAAAAGTGTTCCGAGACTGTTACCTGAAATGCTCCTCCATGATACTGACAAGGGGGAGATTGAGTTAATAATTAAATCACTAAAGACCAAGAACTCTCATGGATATGACGGGGTATCTAGCAGAATACTGAAGTATTGTTCCACGTATGTTAGCTCAATACTTAGCCATATCTGTAACTTTTCCTTTAGGAGTGGTCGGTTTCCTGACCGATTAAAGTACTCGGTAGTGAAGCCACTTTATAAAAAGGGTGACAGGGATAATGTTGTCAATTATAGACCTATTTCTATGCCATCGGTGTTTGCTAAAGTTATCGAGATGGTTGTATATACAAGGTTACTGCAGCATTTAAATTCACATAATTTGCTGTCAAATGTACAGTTTGGTTTTAGAAATGGCTTAACAACTGAAAATGCTATAGTCTCTTTTCTCTATGAGGTTTTGGACGGATTATTTTTTGGGGTAATTCTTCTGATTCAAAAAGGGTATTTTTGGCTCAAAAACGGGATGTTCGAGCTATGTATGGTGTAAGTTCGAAAACCTCTTGTCGACCCCTATTCAATAGTCTGGGAATTTTGACATTGCCCTCACAGTATGTATTTTCTTTAATGTCGTTTGTTGTTAGCAATATTAGCTTATTCCCAAGAGTTAGCAGCTTTCACTCAGTTAATACTAGGCAGAAATCAAATCTGCATGTGGAATGAACTTCCTTGACTCTTGTGCAGAAAGGAGTGCAGTATTCTGCTGCATACATTTTCAATAAGCTACCACAAGAACTCAAAAATCTTAGCAGTAGCCCAAACACTTTTAAGTCTAAACTGAAGAGTTTCCTCATGGCTCACTCCTTCTATTCTGTCGAGGAGCTCCTGGAAGAGATAAAAAATTAAGCAAATTCCAGTGTTACATTCTTGATTTTCTTTATTTAAACTAACGACTTGTCGCCTGAATATGTTTCTTATATTTCATTTTATCTGTTTCTACAATCGTGTTATAATTTCATGTATTGACTCGTTCCATGACCATGGAGACTTCTCCTAAATATGGTCCCACGGAACAATAAATAAATAAATAAAAAAAAAAAATATTCCGTAGGCTCTTACTTTGTTTATCAGGTGACAGTGCGGAACCGTATCGAACGCCTTCCGGAAGTCAAGAAAAGTAGCATCTACCTGGGAGCCTGTATCTAATATTTTCTGGGTCTCATGAACAAATAAAGCGAGTTGGGTCACACACGATCGCTGTTTCCGGAATCCATGTTGATTCCTACATAGTAGATTCTGGGTTTCCAGAAACGACATGATACTCGAGCAAAAATCATGTTCTAAAATTCTACAACAGATCGACGTCAGAGATATAGGTCTATAGTTTTGCGCAACTGCTCGACGACCCTTCTTGAAGACTGGGACTACCTGTGCTCTTTTCCAATCATTTGGAACCCTCAGTTCCTCTAGAGACTTGAGGTACCCGGCTGTTAGAAGGGGGGCAAGTTCTTTCGCGTACTCTGTGTAGAATCGAATTGGTATCCCGTCAGGTCCAGTGGACTTTCCTCTATTGAGTGATTCCAGTTGCTTTTCTATTCCTTGGACATTTATTTCGATGTCAGCCATTTTTTCGTTTGTGCGAGGATTTAGAGAAGGAATTGCAGTGTGGTCTTCCTCTGTGAAACAGCTTTGCAAAAAGGTGTTTAGAATTTCAGCTTTACGCGTGTCATCCTCTGTTTCAATGCCATCATCCCGGTGTGTCTGGATATGCTGTTTCGAGCCACTTACTGATTTAACGTAAGACCAGAACTTCCTAGGATTTTCTGTCAAGTCGGTACATAGAATTTTACTTTCGAATCCACTGAACGCTCCACGCATAGCCCTCCTTAGGCTAACTTTGATATCGTTTAGTTTCTGTTTGTTTGAGAGGTTTTGGCTGCGTTTAAACTTGGAGTGAAGCTCTCTTGGCTTTCGCAGTAGTTTCCTAACTTTGTTGTTGTACCACGGTAGGTTTTTCCCGTCCCCCACAGTTTTACTCTGCACGTACCTGTCTAAAACGCATTTTACGATTGCCTTGAACTTTTTCCATAAACACTCAACATTGTCAGTGTCGGAACAGAAATTTTCGTTTTGATGTGTTAGGTAGTCTGAAATCTGCCTTCTATTACTCTCGCTAAACAGATAAACCTTCCTCCCTTTTTTATATTCCTATTAACTTCCATATTCAGGGATGCTGCAACCCTGGCCCAGATCGTGGCAATAGATGCTCACATTGGCCACTGCTCCATTTCCCGACACCTGCTGCCACCCTGGCCCAGGTCCTAGAAATAGACGCTCACATTTTCTACCGTGCCACTTCCACACACTGGCTGCCACCCTGGCCCAGGTCATGGCAAAAGAAACTCACATCGGCCTCTGTGCCACCTCCTTGATGATGCTGCCACCTTGGCCCAGGCCCTGGCAATAGACACTTACATCGGCTACACTACATCCCCTCACTCCTCTTGCCTCCATGGACCAGCTCCTACTATTAGATGCTCACTTCAGCCACCATGCCACATCCTCCCACCTGCTGCCACCCTGGCCCTGGTCATGGCAATAGACACTCTCACCAGCAACCTCCTAACATCTGATGCCATCCTGGCCCAGGTCCCTTCAATAGACAGTCACTTCGGCCAGTGCTCCACCTCCTCGCTACTGCTGCTGCCCTGGGCCAGGTTCTCAGAATAGGCGCTTGCATGGGCTAATGCACCACCTCCCCATACTGGCTGCCACCCAGGCCCAGGTCTCAGTAGTAGAACCTCACATTGGCCCCTGTGCCACCTCCTTGCTCTTGCTGTTACACTGGTCAAGGACGTGGCGAGGGACACACACATTGTAAAACCACGCAACCTCCTCGCACCTTGGCACCCTGGCCCAGGTCCTGCCAATAAATGCTCACTACGGCCACAATGACACCTCTTCACACCTGCTGCCACCTGGCACAGTTCCTGTCAAGAAAAACACTTACTTCGGCCACCGCTCCACCACGTCGCCCCTGCTGACACACTGGCCCGTGTCCTGGCAATTGACACTCACCTCAGCCTTTACTCTACCTCCTCGAACCTGCTGCCACCCTGGCCCACATCCTGGCCATAGTCGCTCACATCAGGAACTGCTCCATCTCGTTGTGCATGCTGCCAACCTCGCCACAAGTCCTGGAAATCAGCGACTGTGCCACCTTCACACAACTGCTGCCACCCTACAAGGTCTTTGCAATAGACACTCACATTGCCCACTGCCCCACCTGCTCATGCCGGCTGCCACCCTAATCCAGGTCCTGGCAGTAGATGCTCACATCGGCTGCCGCACCACCTCTTCATGCCTACAGCCATCCTGGCCCAGAACCTGTCGATAAACACTCACATCGGCAACCACACAACCTCTTTGCACCTGCTGCCACCTTGGCCCAGGCCTGGCAGTAGACGCTCACATTGGCCACCGCTCCACTTCCCCACATCTGTTGCCACACTGGCCCAAGTCGTTGTAATAGGCACTAACATCGGCTACCATGCCAGTTCCCCATACCACCTGCCACCCTGGCCCAGGGCGTGGCAGTAGAAATTCAAATCAGCCTCTGTGCCACCTCCTTGCTCCTGCTACCAACTTGGTCTGGGCCCTGGCAATAGGCACTCACATCAGTCACCTCTCCACCTCCTAGCACCTTCTGCTACCCGGGCCCATGTTCTGGCAATAGACAATGATTTTTGGCCACTGCTGCACATCCCAACACCTGCTGCCACCCAGGCCCAGGCCCTGGCGATTGACGCCCTTGCATTGGCCACTCATATTTGTCATCACACAACCTCTCCACACCTGCTGCCACCCTAGCCTAGGTACTGACGATAGACACACATCGGCCACCAATCCACCACTTCGCCCCTACTACCACACTGGCCTAAGCCCTGGCAATAGATGCTAACATCGGCGTCCACTCTACCTCCTCGCGCCTACTACCAACCTGGCTCAGATCCTGGCAGTTGATGCTCACATCAGCCACCGCTCTACCTCGTCGTGCTTGCTGCCTACCTGGCACCGAATCCTGGTAATAGATGCTCACATAGGTACCCGTGCAACTTCCACACAACTGCTGCCACACTGCCGTGGTCCTCGCAATATATGCTGACATTGGCCACTGGTCCACCTGCAAGTGAAGGCTGCCACCCAGGCCGAGATCATCGACCTCCGTGCCACCTCCTTGCTCCTGCTGCCACCCTGGCACAGTTGTAGAGGACAGGGGGTGATTTTTAGGAAATACAGTGCGAAATTGTGATTTGGTGTGTTTCAGTGCGCGATGCGCCAGGTTCACGGCAAACGGTGGACGAAGGCTGGACAGTGCATTATGCAGGTGACATAGTTTTGCAACGAGCGTCGGTATGTGTGTACGTGCACAAGAATCATCAGAACGCAGCATTAGCAGAATTACACAGGCGCGGGCCGCGTGTGGTGTGGGTGTGTTAGCCAACTCATCAAGATCCTTCTAACAGACACCCCGCTGCGTACCCGGGGATTCAACAGTGGCTTGCGCTATTTAAGGGCGTCAGCATTCGGTTCAATCGAATAGGCATCTGGTCGCTGTAACGTCGTCATCGTCAGTGACGCTGCCTCTGAAGACCGGCTGGCGGTGGGCATTGCCTGCTGCTGCACTGGCGACTCCCGGCGTTGTCACGAGCCGCAGCATCTGCAGGAGGCGAGCTGGGCCAGGCCTCATGCTGCTAACCTCCAACAGCCTGTGCAGCCGTGGACCGAGCCCGGTGTCGCGTTCCACGGACTGCGTGCATCAACAAGGCTCCACCACAACACGTGTGGTGGGGCTGAGCCACCGGAAAATGTATTGGGAGAATCAACAAGAAAGAGAAAGATTGCTAAAAAAATGTTTCAAATGGCTCTGAGCACTATGGTTTCATCAGTCCCCTAGAACTTAGAACCACGTAAACCTAACTAACCTAAGGACATCACACACTTTTATTCCCGAGGTCGCGCGGTTCCAGACTGCAGCGCCTTGAGAAGAATTCTAGAAACAGCCACCTTCTTCCACAAAGCCAAGCCTTACAACCCTGAACAAGTCTCCCACTCGGTCATCTGATTACACTGGTCCTGGCAATAGACACTCACATCAACCACTGCTCCACCTCCTTGCACATTCTGCTACCCTCGCCCAAATCCTGGCTATAGACGCTCACATTTGCCACCAAGCCACCACCCCACACCTGCTGCTTCCCTCAAATAGGTCCAGGCAATAGATGCTCATGTTGGCCAACATACGACCTTCTTGCGCCTGCTGCCACTGTGGCCTAGGTCCTAGCAATAGTCGCTCACATCAGCCTCCACAGCACCTAATCGTGACTGCTGCCTCACTGGCCCAGGTAATGGCAAGAGACAATCACATCAGACACAGTGCCACCTCTTCACACATGCTGTCGCCCCAGCCCAGGACTTGGCAGTAAACACTTAAATCAGCCACTGTTCCCCTTCCGCTCATCTTCTGCCGCCATGCTCCATGTCCTGGCAATAGATGCTCGAATTGGCATCCACTCAAACTCTTCGTGCCTGCTCCCTCCATGTCCCAGGTTCCGACAATAGATGCTCACATCAGACACCGCTTGACCTCTTCGAGCCTGCTGCCATCCTGGTCCAGGCCGTGGCAAATGACGGTAACATCTGCCACCACACCACCTCACCACCTCTCCACAACAGCTGCCAAGCTGGTTCAGGCCCTAGCAATAGACGCTCACATCTGCCACGTCGCCACCACCTTACACCTGCTGCTTCCCTCACCCAGGGGCTGGCAATAGACGCTCACATCAGCCACCACACCACACTCCCTCACCTGCTACCGCCGTGGCCCATGTGTTGGCAATAGACACTCAAATTGGCCCAAACCCGAACTCTATGCGCCAGCTTCCCCTGAGGCAATAGATGCTCACATCTGCCACTGCTCCACCTCGTTGTTCCTACTTCCAAACTGGCCCTGAGTCTTGGCAATAGACGCTCACATCGGCGACCATGCCATCTCCTCACAACTTGTGACAACCTGCCCAGGTACATGCAATAAACGCTCGCATTGGTCACTGCTCCAATTGCTTGTGCTAGCTGCCAGCCAAACCCAGGTCCTGGCAATAGACACTCACATCGGTCACCACCATACCTCTTCACGCCTCCTGCCAACCTGGCCCTGGTCTTGGCAATAGATGCTCACATCAGCCACCACTCCACCTCGCCACCCCTACTGCCACACTTGCCCAGGTCCTGGCAACAAACCCTCACATCAAGCTCCACCTTACCTCCTCACACCTGCTTCCCTCCTTGTTCCAGATCCTGGCAGTAGACGCTCACATCAGCCACCATGCCATTTTCACACAACTGCTGTCATCCTGCACAGGCCCTCACAATACATGCTGACATTGGCCAATGCTCCACCTGATCGTGCAGGCTACCACCCTAATCCATTTCCAGCAATAAGTACTTACATCGGCCACTACTGCATCACCTCTTCACACCTGCTGCTGTCCTGGTCCAGGACCTCGATATAGACACTTTCATCAGCAGTCACGCAACCTCCTAGCGCCTGCTGGCACCTTGTCAGAGGACCTGAAATAAACACTCACATCAGCCGTTGCTCCTCCACCACCTTCTTCTACCCTGGCTCGCGTCCTGGCAGTAGATGTTCGCATTGGCCACTACTACACCTCCCCACACCTGCTACCACTCTGGCCCAGGCCCTGGCAAATGACACCCACATCTGCCACCACACCACATCCCAATACCGCCTGCCACCCTGGCCAATTTCATGGCAATAGGAACTGACTTCGAGCACCATGCCACCTCCTTGCTCCTGCTTGAATCCTAACCCAGCCTAGGTCCTGGCATTGGACACACAAATCTGCCACCATGCCATCTCCCCACACCTGCTTCCACGCCGGATCAGTCCTGGCAATAGACAGTCACATTAGCCACCGCTACACCTCCTAACGCCTGCTGCTAATAGGGCCCAGAGTCCTGGCAGTAGACGACCACATCAGCCACCGCTCCATCTATTTGGGCCTGCTGCCATCCTGGTCCCGAGTCCTGGCAATAGACGCTCACATCGGCCACTGTGCCACCTCCACACAATTTGAAACATATCGTTCGAAAAATTAATTAATTACTGAGCTTATAATCCTCTAAATTATTTGATTTTCTAACAGCTGGGCAAAACTGAATGTACTGAGTCATTAATCTCTTTACTTATTCGGATCAACACTAAACTGACACACAATATTTTTAGCGCAACGCAATCTGACTTTCAAAAATCGCTTCAAAAGAATGGCCCTGACTAATAGTAACCTATACCTTTCATGAATCATTTACCTCATAAATCTCTTAGTTACTCGAACTGTTGCAAAACAGCGAGCGCCACTACTGCCAGCTAAATGAAAGATTCTAGTTACTGAACGCACTAACTATAACAACTGATAGACATAGTCAGCAAATGAACGATTTTGATAGAGAACAATCAATGTATTTCCTTTAAGAATATTCAAAATTCATAATATATATATGTCAGTTCGTGATATCCAGTAGCAGTATTTTCCGGCAGCAGCAGTAGTGAGGAGGAGGAGCGCTGGCCGAAGTGACTGTCTATAGAAGGGACCTGGGCCAGGATGGCATCAGATGTTAGGAGGTTGCTGGTGAGAGTGTCTATCGCCATGACCAGGGCCAGGGTGGCAGCATGCGGGAGGATGTGGCACGGTGGCTGAAGTGAGCATCTAATAGCAGGAGCTGGTCCATGGTGGCAAGAGGAGTGAGGGGATGTAGTGTAGCCGATGTAAGTGTCTATTGCCAGGGCGTGGGCCAGGGTGGCAGCATCATCAAGGAGGTGGCACAGAGGCCGATGTGAGTTTCTTTTGCCATGACCTGGGCCAGAGTGGCAGCCAGTGTGTGGAAGTGGCACGGTAGAAAATGTGAGCGTCTATTGCTAGCACCTGCGACAGGGTGGCAGCAGGTGTCGGAAGTTGGACCAGTGGCCAATGTGAGCGTCTATTGCCAGGATCTAGGCCAGGGTAGCAGAATACAAGAGGAGGTAGAGCAATGGCTGACGTGTCTATTGACTGGCTCAGGTAGGATTTTCTCGGAAATATATGATGAGGTAAGATAATGGAAAATAAATTATGAGGTAAGAAATATGTGAATATATAAATGCAGAAAGCATGTTTTCATATATTTTTTTTGTGTGTGTGAACAAATGTTGAAATAAGAGGACTCAGTAACAAATGTTACACTGAAAACAAACCCCATCTTTTCTTTTGTGTTATTCCGCTATGCGTTTGTGTACCTTTGTGTATTTGTGTTTGTCCTAACGTTATGTGTTTAGCAAACAACATTCATGTTACAGAAATTTTCTATTTCTAAGCTACACACACTATGATGAGAAATACTGTTATACTCAAATTTAATTTGCATTAATAATTTGTTATTTACTTCGTAAAGATGATTAGACACTATTCACGAAAAATATTCTGATCTTTTATGTATTTACTTATGTCATAATTCCTGTAGCACTGATGTGTACGTTTATTTCTATTCTTTTGTAAGGCCTATATCACTACAAATGTTATGTGTATTATTGTTTTTAATGATGTTTTCTGTACCTTTGTAATTGTATTCTCATGTTATAAAATTGCAATTAACACTACATCATCAAATTAAGTAACCTGTAAGCATTCATTTCATAGTACACATTTCTGTTGGTAATAGTATATGCACAATATGTGAGAAGTTGAGACTGTTAGTGTTTGCTCGTGCGTTAATAATTGAGCAAGGGACTGGTTAACATCATTGCTGGTTCTATGGACAATTCCAAAAACATTGTGAGTGCATAAGTAGTGGTTTAAGGACTTGCTATATTGTCCGTAAGACTCTTCGATGGTGATTGTGCACCTGCACAGCCGCAACAGATGGCTGCTGACCATCTCTACAATGACTGCAGTGGGTCTGCACCTTTGATGTTGACTCCTGTGGGTCTGCTCTGTGATGCCCTACCATCCAATATTCTTCAAATATTCGAATGACTGTGTTTTGGGCTTGTTCTGTATCACGAACTGACATATATATATTATGAATTTTGAACATTCTTAAAGTAAATACATTAATTGTTCTCCATCAAAATCGTTCATTTGCTGACTATGTCTATCAGTAGTTATAGTTAGTGCCTTCAGTAGCTAGAATTTTTTATTTAGCTCACAGTAGTGGCGCTCGCTGTTTTGCAACAGTTCGAGTAACGAAGAGTTTTGTGAGGTAAATGATTCATGAAAGCTACAGGTTACTGTTAGTCAGGGCCATTCTTTTGCAGCGATTTTTGAAAGACAGATTGCGTTGCGCTAAAAATATTGTGTGTCAGTTTAGTGTTGATCCGAATAAGTAAAGAGATTAATGACTCAATACATTCAGTTTTGCCCAGCTGTTTCAAAATCAAATAATTTAGAGGATTATAAGCTCTGTAATTAATTAATTTTTCGAAGGATATGTTTCATATTGTGTGGAGGTGGCACAGTGGCCGATGTGAGCGTCTATTGCCAGGACTCGGGACCAGGATGGCAGCAGGCCCAAATAGATGGAGCGGTGGCTGATGTGATCGTCTACTGCCAGGACTCTGGGCCCTATTAGCTGCAGGCGTGAGGAGGTGTAGCGGTGGCTAATGTGACTGTCTATTGCCAGGACCTGTTCCGGCGTGGAAGCAGGTGTGGGGAGATGGCATGGTGGCAGATTTGTGTGTCCAATGCCAGGACCTAGGCTGGGTTAGGATTCAAGCAGGAGCAAGGAGGTGGCATGGTGCTCGAAGTCAGTTCCTATTGCCATGAAATTGGCCAGGGTGGCAGGCGGTATTGGGATGTGGTGTGGTGGCAGATGTGGGTGTCATTTGCCAGGGCCTGGGCCAGAGTGGTAGCAGGTGTGGGGAGGTGTAGTAGTGGCCAATGCGAACATCTACTGCCAGGACACGAGCCAGGGTAGAAGAAGGTGGTGGAGGAGCAATGGCTGATGTGAGTGTTTATTTCAGGTCCTTGGACAAGGTGCCAACAGGAGCAAGGAGGTTGCGTGACTGCTGATGAAAGTGTCTATATCGAGGTCCTGGACCAGGACAGCAGCAGGTGTGAAGAGGTGATGCGGTGGCCGATGTAAGCACTTATTGCCTTGAAATGAATTAGGGTGGTAGCCTGCACGATCAGGTGGAGCATTGGCCAATGTCAGCATGTATTGTGAGGGCGTGTGCAGGATGACAGCAGTTGTGTGAAGATGGCATGGTGGCTGATGTGAGCGTCTACTGCCAGGATCTGGAACAGGGAAGGCAGCAGGTGTGAGGATGTAAGGTGGAGGTTGATGTGAGGGTTTGTTGCCAGGACCTGGGCAAGTGTGGCAGTAGGGGTGGCGAGGTTGAGTGGTGGCTTATGTTACTGTTTACTGCCAGGACCTGGGCCAGGGTGGCAGCAGGTAGGGGGAGGTGAGTGATGGCAGATGTCAGCGACCATTGCCAGTGCTTTGGCCTGGGGGCAGCAGGTGTGGGGAGGTGTAGCAGTGGCCAATTTGAGTGTCTATTGCCAAGACACGGGCCACGGCGGTAGCAGGTGAGTGTGGTGTGGTGGCTGATGTGAGAGTCTATTGCCACATTTGTGAGGGAAGCAGCTGGTGTAAGGTGGTGGCGACGTGGCAGATGTGAGCATCTATTGCTAGGGCCTGAACCGGGGTGGCCGCTGTTGTGGAGAGGTGGTGAGGTGGTGTGGTGGCAGATGTTACCGTCATTTGCCACGGTCTGGGCCAGGGTGGCAGTGTTCGCTAAGAGGTGGCACAGAGGTTGATTTGATCGTCTATTGCGAGAACCTGGACCAGGATGGCAGCAGGCTCGAAGAGGTCAAGCGGTGGCTGATGTGAGCATCTATTGTCAGGACCTGGGACATGGAGGGAGCAGGCACGAAGAGTTTGAGTGGATGCCAATTTGAGCATCTATTGCCAGGACATGGAGCATGGCGGCAGAAGTTGAGAGGAAGGGGAACGGAGGCTGATATAAGTGTTTAGTGCCAAGACCTGGGCTAGGACGACAGCATGTGTGAGGAGGTGACACTGTGTCTGATGTGACTGTCTCTTGCCATTACCTGGGCCAGTGTGGCAGCAGTCACGATTATGTGGTGTGGAGGCTGATGTGAGCAACTATTGCTAGGACCTAGTCCACAGTGGCAGCAGGCACAAGAAGGTCGTATGTTGGCCAATGAGAGCATCTATTGCCTGGACCTATATGAGGGAAGCAGCAGGTGTGGGGCGGTGGCTTGGTGGCAAATGTGAGCGTCTATAGCCAGGATTTGGGCGAGGGTAGCAGAATGTGCAAGGAGGTGGAGCAGTGGTTGATGTGAGTGTCTATTGCCAGGACCTGTGTAATCGGATGACCGGAATGGGAGACGTGTTCAGGGTAGTAAGGCTTGGCTTTGTGGAAGAAGGTGGCTGTTTGTAGAATTCTTCTCTAGGCGCTACAGTCTGGAACCGAGCGACCTCGGGAATGAAAGTGTGTGATGTCCTTAGGTTAGTTAGGTTTATGTAGTTCTAAGTTCTAGGGGACTGATGAACCCATAGTGCTCAGAGCCATTTGAAACATTTTTTTAGCAATCTTTCTCTTTCTTGTTGATTCTCCCAATACATTTTCCGGTGGCTCAACCCCATCACACATGTTGTGGTGGAGCCTTGCTGATGCACGCAGTCCGTGGAACGCGACACCGGGATCGGTCCACGGCTGCGCAGGCTGTTGGAGGTTAGCAGCACGAGGCCTGGCCCAGCTCGCCTCCTGCAGATGCTGCGGCTCGTGACAACGCCGGGAGTCGCCAGTGCAGCAGCAGGCAATGCCCACCGACAGCCGGTCTTCGGAGGCAGCGTCACTGACGATGACGACGTTACAGCAACCAGATGCCTATTCCATTGAACCGAATGCTGACGCCCTTAAATAGCGGAAGCCGCTGTTGAATCCCCGGGTACGCAGCGGGGTGACTGTTAGAAGGTTCTTGATGTGTTGGCTAACACACCCACACCACACGCGGCCCGCGCCTGTGTAATTCTGCTAATGCTGCGTTCTGATGATTGCTGTGCACATACACACATACCGACGCTCGTTGCAAAACTATGTCAACTGCATAATGCACTGTCCAGCCTTCGTCCACCGTTTGCCGTGAATCTGGCGCATCACGCACTGAAACACTTTAAATCACAATTTCACACCGTATTTCCTAAAAATCACCCCCTGTCCTCTCCAACTGTTCCAGGGTGGCAGCAGGAGAAAGGAGGTGGCACGGAGGTCGATGATCTCGGTTAGGGTGGCAGCCTTCACTTGCAGGTGGACCAGTGACCAATGTCAGCATATATTGCCAGGACCTCGGCAGTGTGGCAGCAGTTGTGTGGAGGTTGCACGGGTACCTATGTCAGCATCTATTACCAGGAATCGGGGCCAGGTAGGCAGCAAGCACGACGAGGTAGAGCGGTGGCTGATGTGAGCATCAACTGCCAGGATCTGAGCCAGGTTGGTAGCAGGCGCGAGGAGGTAGAGTGGACGCCGATGTTAGCATCTATTGCCAGGGCTTAGGCCAGTGTGGTAGTAGGGGCGAAGTGGTGGATTGGTGGCCGATGTGTGTCTATCGTCAGTACCTGGGCTAGGGTGGCAGCAGGTGTGGGGAGGTTGTGTGATGACAGATGTGAGTGACCAATGCAAGGGCGTCAATCGCCAGCGCCTGGGACTGGGTGGCAGCAGGTGTTGGGATGTGCAGCAGTGGCCAAAAATCATTGTCTACTGCCAGAACATGGGCGCGGGTAGCAGAAGGTGCTAGGAGGTGGAGAGGTGGCTGATGTGAGTGTCTATTGCCAGGGCCCAGACCAGGTTGGTAGCAGGAGCAAGGAGGTGGCTCAGAGGCTTTTGTGAATTTCTGTTGCCACGACCTGGGCCAGGGTGGCAGGTAGTATGGGGAACTGGCATGGTAGCCGATGTTAGTGCCTACTTCAAGAAGTTGGGCCAGTATGGCAGCAGATGTGGGGAAGTGGAGCGGTGGCCAATGTAAGCGTCTACTGCCAGGCCTGGGCCAAGGTGGAAGCAGGAGCAAAGAGATTGTGTGGATGCCAATGTGAGTGTTTATCGACAGGTTCTGGGCCATGGTGGCTGCAGGCATGAAGAGGTGGTGCGGCAGCCGATGTGAGTGTCTGCGGCCAGGACCTGGATTAGGGTGGCAGCCGGCATGAGCAGGTGGGGCAGTGGGTAATGTGAGTGTCTATTGCAAGGACCATTTAGGGTGGCAGCAGTTGTGTGAAGGTGGCACATTCGCTGATTTCCAGGACTTGTGGCGACGTTGGCAGCAGGCACAACGAGGTGGAGCAATTCCTGATGTGAGCAACTACGGCCAGGATGTGGGCCAGGGTGGCAGCAGGTCCGAGGAGGTCGAGTAAGGGCTGAGGTGAGTGTCTATTGCCAGGACATGAGCTAGTGTGGCTGCAGGGGCGACAAGGTGGAGCGGTGGCCGAAGTAGGTGTTTTTCTTGACAGGAACTGGGCCAGGTGGCAGCCGGTGTGAAGAGGTGTCATTGTCGCTGTAGTGAGCATTTATTGGCAGGACCTGGGCCAGAGTGGCACAGGTGTGAGGTGGTTCCGTGGTTGGCAATGTGTGTGTCCCTCGCCATGTCATTGACCAGTGTGGCAGCTAGAGCAAGGAGGTGGCACAGGGGCCAATATGAGGTTCTATTACCGAGACCTGGGCCTGCGTGGCAGCCAGTATGGGGAGGTGGTGTTTTAGCCAATGCAAGCGCCTATTCTGAGAACCTGGCCCACGGCAGCAGCAGTAGCGAGGTGGTGGAGCACTGGCCGAAGTGACTGTCTATTGAAGGGACCTGGGCCAGGATGGCATCAGATGTTAGGAGGCTACTGGTGAGAGTGTCTATCGCCATGACCAGGGTCAGGGTGGCAGCAGGCGGGTGGATGTCGCACGGTGGCTGATGTGAGCACCTACTAGCAGGAGCTGGTCCATGGTGGCAATAGGAGTGAGGAGATGTAGTGTAATTGATGTAAGTGTCTATTGCCAAGGCCTGGGTCAGGGTGGCAGCATCATCAAGGAGGTGGCACAGAGGCCGATGTGAGTTTCTTTTGCCATGACTTGGACCAGTGTGGCAATCAGTGTGTGGAAGTGGCACGGTAGAAAATTTGAGCGTCTATTTCTAGGACCTGGGCCAGGGTGGCAGCAGGTGTCGGGAGATGGAGCAATGGGCAATGTGAGCATTATTGCCAGGATCTGGGCCAGGTTAGCAGAATGCGCAAGGGGCAGGAGCAATGGCTGACGTGTCTACTGACGGGCTCAGGTGGGATTTTCTGGGAAATATATGATAATGGATAATAAATTATGAGGTAAGTAATATATGAACCTATAACTGCAGAAAGCATGTTTTAATACAATTTATTTTGTGTGTGAACAAATGTTGAAGTAAGAGGAAAGATCTACGGAATAAAGTTTTGGTTTGGACTGAAGTAACAAATGTTACACTGAAAACACACCCCGTCTTTCCTTTTGTGTTATTCTGCTTTGTGTTTGTGTACCCTTGTGTATTTGTGTTTGTCCTAACGTTATGTGTTTAGCAAACAACATTCATGTTACAGAAATTTTCTATTTCTAAGCCACACACACTATGATGAGAAGTACTGTTATACTCAAATTTAATTTGCATTAATAATATGTGTTTTACTTCGTAAAGATGATTAGACACTATTCAAGAAAGATATTCTGATCTTTTATGTATTTACATTTGTCAATTACTGTACCACTGATGTGTATGTTTACTTCTAATCTTTTGTAAAGTCTATATCACTAAAAATGTTATGTGTATTATTGTTTTTAATGTTGTTTTCTGTACCTTTGGAATTGTATTCTCATGTTATAAAATTGCAATTGACACTACTTCATTAAATTAAGTAACTTGTAAGCATTCATTTCATAGTACACATTTCTGTTGGTAATAGTATATGCACAATATGTGAGAAGTTGAGACTGTTAGTGTTTGCTCGTGCGTTAATAATTGAGCAAGGGACTGGTTAACAGCATTGCTGGTTCTATGGACAATTCCAAAAACATTGTGAGTGCGTAAGTAGTGGTTTAAGGACTTGCTATATTGTCCGTAAGACTCTTCGATGGTGATTGAGCACCTGCACAGCCGCAACAGATGGCTGCTGACCACCTCTACAATGACTGCAGTGGGTCTGGACCTTTGATGTCCCACCAATACCATACTCTGTACCAGGACTCCTGTGGGTCTGCTCTGTGATGACCTACCATCAATTATTCTTCAAAAATTCGAGTGACTGTGTTTTGGGTTTGTTCTGTTGTGGCTCGTTAGCTGTCTGCATGTCATGATTCAGCACTGTCTTTCAGTCGGAAGGACAACATTATATCTTCGAGACTGCATGGACATTAACTACTTACGTGTGCATTTTCTTTTACTGCTCAGACATTCAGAAAAAAAGAAAACTGTAATTACTATCGTTATGAATGATCTGGACTGTCTTTATGAGAAAAATTGTTGCTTTTGACCTACATTGCATCAAAAGTGTGTGCGTTTGATATCTTTGTTATTGTAATTATGAAAAATTATATCAAACCACTATTGGTCACGGCTTAAAACAATTTGAAACATTTTTTGTGGGGAGCATGATGGCTATGTAGGTAGGCTGCTTAGGTTTTTATGTTGGTAACGCCAGATAGCGCTCTGCATGAAAATCACTGAAGGTGTTGTGTGCAGCCTGTGGCTGGTTTGTGTTGTTGGAATATTGACTATAGTAGTGTTGGGCAGCGGAATGTGAACAGTGCGTAGCGTTGCGCAGTTGGATGTGTGCCACCAGCAGTGGTGGATGTGAGGAGAGAGATGGCAGAATTTTAAGAGTGGACGATCTGGACATACGTCTGCCAGAAAGAGTAAATTTGGTATACTGGATATCACGAACTGACATATATATATTATGAATTTTGAACATTCTTAAAGGAAATACATTGATTGTTCTCTATCAAAATCGTTCAATTGCTGACTATGTCCATCAGTAGTTATAGTTAGTGCCTTCAGTAGCTAGAATGCTCTATTTAGCTGGCAGTAGTGGCGCTCGCTGTTTTGCGACAGTTCGAGTAACGAAGAGTTTTGTGAGGTAAATGATTCATGAAAGGTATAGGTTACTGTTAGTCAGGGCCATTCTTTTGTAGCGATTTTTGAAAGTCAGATTGCGTTGCGCTAAAAATATTGTAGGTCAGTTTAGTGTTGTTCCGAATAAGTAAAGAGATTAATGACTCAGTACATTCAGTTTTGCCCAGCTGTTAGAAAATCAAATAATTTAGAGGATTATAAGCTCAGTAATCAATTAATTTCTCGAAGGATATGTTTCAAATTGTGTGGAGGTGGCACAGTGGCCGATGTGAGCGTCTATTGCCAGGACTCGGGACCAGGATGGCAGCAGGCACAAATAGATGGAGCGGTGGCTGATGTGATCGTCTACTGCCAGGACTCTGGGCCCTATTAGCAGCAGGCGTGAGGAGGTGTAGCGGTGGCTAATGTGACTGTCTATTGACATGACCTGTTCCGGCGTGGAAGCAGGTGTGGGGAGTTGGCATGGTGGCAGATTTGTGTGTCTAATGCCAGGACCTAGGCTGAGGTAGGATTCAAGCAGGAGCAAGGAGGTGGCATGGTGCTCGAAGCGAGTTCCTATTGCCACGGTGTGGGGATATGGTGTGGTGGCAGATGTGTTTGTCAATTGCCAGGGCCTGGGCCAGAGTTGTAGCAGGTGTGGGGAGGTGTAGTAGTGGCCAATGCGAACATCTACTGCCAGGACACGAGCCAGGGTAGAAGAAGGTGGTGGAGGAGCAATGGCTGATGTGAGTGTTTATTTCAGGTCCTTGGAGAAGGTGCCAGCAGGCGCAAGGGGGTTGAAGGCTGCTGATGAAATTGTCTATATCGAGGTCCTGGACCAGGAGAGCAGTAGGTGTGAAGAGGTGATGCGGTGGCCGATGTAAGCACTTATTACCTTGATTTGGATTAGGGTGGAAGCCAGCACGATCAGGTGGAGCTTTGGCCAATGTCAGCATGTATTGTGAGGGTCTGTGCAGGATGACAGCAGTTGTGTGAAGATGGCATGGTGGCTGATGTGAGCGTCTACTGCCAGGATCTGGAACAAGGAGGGCAGCAGGCGTGAGGAGGTAAGGTGGAGGTTGATGTGAGGGTTTGTTGCCAGGACCTGGGCAAGTGTGGCAGTAGGGGTGGCGAGGTGGAGTGGTGGCTGATGTTACTATTTATTGCCAGGACCTGGGCCAGGGTGGCAGCAGGTATGGGGAGGTGAGTGATGGCAGATGTCAGCGACCATTGCCAGTGCCTTGGCCAGGGGGGCAGCAGGTGTGGGGATTTGTAGCAGTGGCCAATGTGATCGTCTATTGCTAAGACCAGGGCCAGGTTGGCAGGAGGCGTGTCGAGGTGGCGTGGTGACCGATGTGAGCGTCTATTGCCAGGACCTGGGTTTGGCTGGCAGCCAGCATAAGCAGGTGGAGCAGTGACCAATGCGAGCGTTTCTTGCATGTACCTGGGCAGGGTGACACAAGTTGTGTGGAGATGGCATGGTCGCCGATGTGAGCGTCTATTGCCAAGACTCAGGGCCTGTTCGGCAGTAGGAACAACGAGGTGGAGCACTGACTGATGTGAGCATGTATTGCCTCAGGGGAAGCCGGCGCATAGAGATCGGGTTTGGGCCAATTTGAGTGTCTATTGCAAGACATGGGCCACCGCGGTAGCAGGTGAGGGAGTGTAGTGTGGTGGCTGATGTGAGCGTCTATTGCCAGCCCCTTGGTGAGGGAAGCAGCAGGTGTAAGGTGGTGGCGACGTGTCAGATGTGATCATCTATTGCTGGGGCCTGATCCAGGGTGACGGCTGTTGTGGAGCGGTGGTGAGGTGGTGTGGTGGCAGATGTTACCGTCATTTGCCACGGCCAGTGTGGCAGTATGCGCTAAGAGGTGGCACAGAGTTTGATTTGAACGTCTATTGCCAGAACCTGGACCAGGATGGCAGGACCTATTTGAGGGAAGCAGCAGGTGTGGGGTGGTGGCTTGGTTTCAAATGTGAGCGTCTATAGCCAGGATTTGGGCGAGGGTAGTAGAATGTGCAAGGAGGTGGAGCAGTGGTTGATGTGAGTGTCTATTGCCAGGACCTGTGTAATCGGATGACCGGAGCGGGAGACGTGTTCAGGGTTGTAATGATTGGCTTTGTGGAAGAAGATGGCTGATTGTAGAATTCTACTCTAGGCGCTACAGTCTGGAACCGCGCGACTTCGGGAATGACAGTGTGTGATGTCCTTAAGTTAGTTAGGTTTATGTAGTTCTAAGTTCTAGGGGACTGATGAACCCATAGTGCTCAGAGCCATTTGAAACATTTTTTTAGCAATCTTTCTCTTTCTTGTTGATTCTCCCAATACATTTTCCGGTGGCTCAGCCCCAAAACACGTGTTGTTGTGGAGCCTTGCTGATGCACGCAGTCTGTGGAACGCGACACCGGGATCGGTCCACGGCTGCGCAGGCTGTTGGAGGTTAGCAGCACGAGGCCTGGCCGAGCTCGCCTCCTGCAGATGCTGCGGCTCGTGACAACGCCAGGAGTCGCCAGTGCAGCAGCAGGCAATGCCCACCGCGAACCGGTCTTCAGAGGCAGCGTCACTAACGATAACGACGTTACAGCGACCAAATGCCTATTCGATTGAACCGAATGCTGACGCCCTTCAATAGTGCAAGCCGCTGTTGAATCCCCGGGTATGCAGCGGGGTGTCTGTTAGAAGGTTCTTGATGAGTTGGCTAACACACCCACACCACACGCGGCCCGCGCCTGTGTAATTCTGCTTATGCTGCGTTCTGATGATTGCTGTGCACGTACACACATACCGACGCTCGTTGCAAAACTATGTCACCTGCATAATGCACTGTCCAGCTTTCGTCCACCGTTTGCCGTCAAACTGGCGCATCGCGCACTGAAACACAGCAAATCACAATTTCGCTCCGTATTTCCTAGAAATCACACCCTGTCCTCTACAACTGTGCCAGGGTGGCAGCAGGAGCAAGGAGGTGGCAAGGAGATCGATGATCTCGGACAGGGTGGCACCCTTCACTTGCAGGTGGCCCAGTGGCCAATGTCAGCATTTATTGCGAGGACCTCGGCACTGTAGCAGCAGTTGTGTGGGGAGGTTGCACGGGTACCTATGTGAGCATCTATTACCAGGAATCGGTGTCAGGTAGGCAGCAGGCATGACGAGGTAGAGCGGTGGCTGATGTGAGCATCAACTGCCAGGATCTGAGCCAGGTTGGTAGTAAGCGCGACGAGGTAGAGTGGACGCCGATGTTAGCATCTATTGCCAGTGCTTAGGCCAGTGTGGTAGTAGGGGCGAAGTGGTTGATTAGTGGCCGTTGTGTGTCTTTCGTCAGTACCTGGGCTAGGGTGGCAGCAGGTGTGGTGAGGTGGTGTGATGACAGATGTGAGTGACCAATGCAAGGGCGTCATTCGTCACGGCCTGGGCCAGGCTGGTTGCAGGTGTAGGGATGTGCAGCAGTGGCCAAAAATCATTGTCTATGTTAGGGCCTATTTCAAGGACTTGGGCCAGTGTGGCAGCAGATGTGGGGAAGTGGAGCGGTGGCCAATGTGAGCGTCTACTGCCGGCCTGGACCAAGGTGGCAGCAGGTGCAAATAGGTTGTGTGGTGGCCGATGTGAGTGCTTATCGGCAGGTTCCGGGTCAGGGCGGCTGCAGGCATGAAGAGGTGGTGCGGCAGCCGATGTGAGCATCTACTGCCAGGACCTGGGTTAGGGTGGCAGCCGGCATGAGCAGGTGGAGCAGTGGGCAATGGGAGTGTCTATTGCAAGGACGTTGTAGTGTGGCAGCAGTTGTGAGAAGGTTGCCAGTCGCTGATTTCCAGGACTTGTGGCGAGGTTGGCAGCAGGCACAACGAGGTGGAGCAGTTCATGATGTGAGCGACTACGGCCAGGATGTGGGCCAGGGTGGCAGCAGGTTCGAGGAGATAGAGTAAGGGCTGAGGTGTGTGTCTATTGCCAGGACATGGGCCAGTGTGGCAGCAGGGGCGACAAGGTGGAGCGGTGGCCGAAATAAGTGTTTTTCTTGACAGGAACTGGGCCAGGTTACAGCAGGTGTGAAGAGGTGTCATTGTGGCCGTAGTGAGCATTTATTGGCAGGACCTGGGCCAGGGTGGTACATGTGCGAGGAGGTAGCGTGGTTGGCAATGTTTGTGTCCCTCGCCATGTGCTTGACCAGTGTGGCAGCAAAAGCAAGGGCCAATGTGAGGTTCTATTACCGAGACCTGGGCCTGGGTGGCAGCCAGTATGGGGAGGTGGTGCATTAGCTCATGCAAGCGCCTATTCTGAGAACCTGGCCCAGGGCAGCAGCAGTAGCGAGGAGGTGGAGCGCTGGCCGAAGTGCGAAGTGACTGTCTATTGAAGGGACCTGGGCCAGGATGGCATCAGATGTAAGGAGGTTGCTGGTGAGAGTGTCTATCGCCATGACCAGGGCCAGGGTGGCAGCAGGCGGTAGGATGTGGCACGGTGGCTGATGTGAGCATCTAATGGCAGGAGCTGGTCCATGGTGGCAAGAGGAGTGAGGAGATGTAGTGTAGCTGCCCGAGGCAGCAATAGATCCTATGAGACAAGACGGCTGGAGGACGATGTATTGAATCTCGACCAAACTTGAATGTGTCATGGTCGTTTGCAGGGTCGGAATGTTAAGATTCTATGTCAGTTTTGGGTCGGATTCGAAAATCTAGACTCACAGGAGAACGATCATAAGGTGCCCGAGGCAGAAATAGACCGTTGGAACCAAGTCGGCTGGAGGACGATGTATTGAATCTCGACCAAACTTGAATGAACCGTCGTCGTTAGCAGGGTCGGAAAGTTAGAATTAAATGTCAGCTTTGCGTCTGATTCGAAAATCTAGACTCACAGGAGAACGACCATAAGGTGCCTGAGGCAGCGTCAAACCTTTGCAGACAAGTCGGCTGGAGGACGATTTATTCAATCTCGAACAAACTTGAATGTATCATCGTCGTTAGCAATTCTCGGAACTTTTGAATTCAAAGTCAGTTTTGCGTCGGATTCGAAAATGTAAACTCACAGGAGAACCACCATAAGGTGCCCGAGGCAGCAATAGACCCTATGAGACAAGTCGGCTGGAGGACTATGTATTGAATCTCGACAAACTTGAATCTACCATCGTCGTTAGCGGGGTCGGAACGTTGGAATTAAATGTCAGTTTTGGGTCCGATTTGATAATCGGGACTCACAGGAGAACGACCATAAGATGCCCGAGGCAGCCTTAAACCCTTGGAGGCAAGTCGGCTGGAGGACGATGTATTTAATCTCGACCAAACTTGTGTCTACCATCGTCGTTAGCAGCGTCGGAATGTTAGAATTAAATGTCAGTTTTGCGTCCGATTCGAAAATCTAGACTCACAGGAGAACGACTATAAGGTGCCCGAGGTAGGGTTAAACCCTTGGAGACAAGTCGGCTGGAGGACGATTTATTGAATCTCGACCAAACATGAGTGTACTATCGTCTTTAGCAGGGTCGGAACGTTATAATTCAATACTAGTTTTGCGTCGGATTCGAAAACCTAGACCCTCAGAAGAACGACCATAAGGTGCCCGAGGCAGCAATAGACCCCTGGAGACTAGTCGGCTGGATGACGATGTATTGAATTTCCACCAAACTTGAATGTACTATCGTCGTTAGCAGAGTCGGAACGTCCTAATTCAATGTCAGTTTTGCGTCGGATTCGAAAATCTAGACTAACAGGAGAACGACAATAAGATGCCCGAGGTAGCAATAGACCTTTGGAGACAAGTCGGGTGTAGGATGATTTATTGAATCTCGACCAAACATGAGTGTACCATCGCCTATAGCCTGGTCAGAACGCTATAATTGAATAACAGTTTTCGTCGGATTCGAAAACCTAGACTCACAGGAGCACGACCGTAAGGTGCCTGTGGCAGCAGTAGACCCTTTGTAGACAAGTCAGCTGCAGGACGATTTATTGAATCTCGACCAAACATGAGTGTACCATCGTTTTTAGCAGGGTCGGAACGTTGTAATTTAACGTCAGTTTTGCGTCGGATTCGAAAATCTAGACTCACAGGAGAACGACCATAAGGTGCCCTAGGCAGCAATACACCCTTGTAGACAAGTCGGCTGGAGGACGATGTATTGAATCTCGACCAAACTTGTGTCTACCATCGTCGTTAGCAGCGTGGGAACGTTAGAATTAAATGTTAGTTTTGCGTCGGATTCGTAAATGTAGACTCAGGAGAACGACCACAAGGTGCCCAAGGCAGCAATAGACCTTTGGAGACAAGTCGGTTGGAGGGCGATGTATTGAATCTCGACAAAACTTGAATCTACCATCGTCGTTAGCTGGGTCGGAACGTTGGAATTAAATGTCAATTTTGCGTCGGATTCGAAAATCTAGACTGTCAGGAGAATGACCGTTGGGTGCCCGAGGCAGCAGTAGACCCTTGAAGACAAGTCGGCAGCAGGACGATTTATTGAATCTCGAGCAAACATGAGTGTACCATCGTTTTTAGCAGGGTCGGAACGATATAATTGGATGTCAGTTTTGCGTCGGATTCTAAAATCTAGACTCACAGGAGAACGACCATAAGGTTGCCGATGCAGCAATAGACCCTTGTAGACAAGTCGGCTGTAGGACGATGTATTGCATCTCGACGCTATTTGTGTGTACCGTCGTCGTTAGCAGGGTCGGAACGTTAGAATTAAATGTGAGTTATGCGTCCGATTCGAAAATCTAGACCCTCAGGAGAACGACCATAAGGTGCCCGAAGCAGCAATAGACCCCTGGAGATTAGTCGGCTGGAGGACGGTATATTGAATTTCCACAAAACTTGAATGTACAATCGTCGTTAGCAGGGTCGGAACGGCCTAATTCAATGTCAGTTTTGCGTCGGATTCGAAAATCTAGACTGAGAGGAGAACAACCATAAGGTCCCCGAGGCAGCAATAGACCCCAGGAGACAAGTCGGCTGGAGGACAATGTATTGAATCTCGCTCAAACTTGAATGTTCTATGGTCGATAGCAGGATCGGAACGTTGGAATTCAACTTGAATGTACCATCGTCGTTAGCAGGGTCGGAAAGTTAGAACTAAATGTCAGTTTTGCGTCCGATTCGATAATCTAGAGTCACAGGCGAACGACAATATGGTGCCGGAGACTGCCTTAAACCCTTGGATACAAGTCGGCTGGAGGACGATATATTGAATCTCGACCAAACTTGAATGTACCATCGTCGTTAGCAGGATCGGAACGTTAGAATTAAATGTCAGTTTTGCGTCCTACTCGAATATCTAGACCCACAGGTGGACGAACATAAGGTGCCCGAGGGAGCAATAGACCCCTGGAGACTTGGCGGCTGGAGGACGATGTATTGAATTTCCACCAATCTTGAATATACTATCGTCGTAAGCAGGGTCGGAACGTCCTAATTCAATGTCAGTTTTGCGTCGGATTCAAAAACCTAGACTAACAGGAGAACGACCATAAAGTGCCTGAGGCAGCAGTAGACCCTATGAGAAAAGTCGGCTGGAAGACGATGTATTGACTCTCGATTAAACTTGAATTTACCATCGTCGTTAGCAGGGTCGCGACGTTAGAATTAAATGTCGGTTTTCCGTCCGATTCGAAAATGTAGACTCACTGGAGAACGAACATAAGGTGCCCAAGCCAGCCTTAAACCCTTGGAGGCAACTCGGATGGAGGACGATGAATTGAATCTCGACCACACTTGAATGTACCATCGTCGTTAGCAGGGTCGGAACGTTAGAATTAAATGTCGGTTTTCCGTCCGATTCGAAAGAGTAGACTCACAGGAGAACGACAATAAGTTGACCGAGGCAGCGTCAAACCCTTGAAGACAAGTCGGCTGGAGGACGATTTATTCAATCTCGACCAAACATGAGTATACTGTCGTCTTTAGCAGGGTCGGAACGTTATAATTAAATAACAGTTTTGCGTCGGACTCGAAAACATAGACCGACAGGAGAACGACCATAAGGTGCCGGAGCCAGCAAAAGACCCTTGGAAACAAGTCGCCTGGAGGACGTTTTATTGAATCTCGAACAAACTTGAATGTATCATCGTCGTTAGCATTTCTCGGAACTTTTGAATTCAAAGTAAGTTTTCCGTCGGATTCGAAAATGTAAATTCACAGGAGAACCACCATAAGGTGCCCGAGGCAGCAATAGACCCTATGAGACAAGTCGGCTGGAGAACGATAAATTGAATCTCGACCAAACATGAGTGTACTACCGTCTTTAGCAGGGTCGGAACGTTATAATTTAATACTAGTTTTGCGTCGGATTCGAAAACCTAGACCCTCAGGAGAACTACCATAAGGTGCCCGAGGCAGCAATAGACCCCTGGAGACTAGTCGGCTGGAAGACGATGTATTGAATTTCCACCAAACTTGAATGTACTATCGTCGTTAGCAGGGTCGGAACGTCCTAATTCAATGTCAGTTTTGCGTCGGATTCGAAAATCTACACTAACAGGAGAACGACAATAATGTGCCCGAGTAGCAATAGACGTTTGGAGACAAGTCTTGTGTAGGACGATTTATTGAATCTCGACCAAACATGAGTGTACCATCGCCTATAGCCTGGTCGGAACGTTATAATTGAATAACAGTTTTCGTCGGATTCGAAAACCTAGACTCACAGGAGAACGACCGTAAGGTGCCTGAGACAGCAGTAGTCCCTTTGTAGACAAGTCAGCTGCAGGACGATTTATTGAATCTCGACCAAACATGAGTGTACCATCGTTTTTAGCAGGGTCGGCACGTTATAATTGAACGTCAGTTTTGCGTCGGATTTGAAATTCTAGACTCACAGGAGAACGACCATAAGGTGCCCGAGGCAGCAATAGACCCTTGGAGACAAATCGGCTGGAGGACAATGTATTGAATCTCGACGCAATTTGTGTGTACCATCGTCGTTAGCATGGTCGGAATGTTAGAATTAAATGTCGGTTTTGCGTCCGATTCGAAAATGTAGACTCACAGGAGAACGACCATTAGGTGCCCGAGGCAGCGTCAAACCCTTGCAGACAAGTCCGCTGGAGGACGATTTACTGAATCTCGACCAAACATGAGTGTACTATCGTCTTTAGCAGGGTCGGAACGTTATAATTAAATAACAGTTTAGCGTCGGATTCGAAAACCTAGACCCACAGGAGAACGACCATGAGGTGCCCGAGCCATCAAAAGACCCTTGGAGACAAGTCGGCTGGAGGACGTTTTATTGAATCTCGAACAAACTTGAATGTATCATCGTCGTTAGCATTTCTCAGAACTTTTGAATTCAAAGTCAGTTTTGCGTCGGATTCGAAAATGTAAACTCACAGGAGAACGACCATAAGGTGCCCGAGTCAGCAATAGACCCTATGAGACAAGTCGGCTGGAGGACGATGTATTGAATCTCCATTAAACTTGAATTTACCATCGTCGTTAGCAGGGTTTGAACGTTAGAATTAAATGTCAGTTTTGCGTCCGATTCGAAAATCTAGACTCACAGGAGAACGACAATATGATGCCCGAGACTGCCTTAAACCCTTGGATACAAGTCGGCTGGCGGACGATGTATTGAATCTCGACCAATCTTGAATGTACCATCGTCGTTAGCAGGACCGGAACGTTAGAATTAACTGTCAGTTATGCGTCCTATTCGAAAATCTAGACCCACAGGAGAACGGCCATAAGGTGCCCGAGGCAGCATTAGACCTTTGGAGACAAGTCGGCTGGAGGACGATATATTGAATCTCGACGCAATTTGTGTGTACCATCGTCGTTAGCAAGACCGGAACGTTAGAATAAACTGTCAGTTTTGCGTCCTATTCGAAAATCTATACTAACAGGAGAACGACCATAAAGTGCCCGAGGCAGCAATAGACCCTATGAGAGATGTCGGCTGGAGGACGATGTATTGAATCTCGACCAAAGTTGAATCTATCATCGTCGTTAGCACTGTCGGAACTTTTGAATTCAGAGTCAGTTTTGCGTCAGATTCGAAAATCTAGACTCACAGGAGAACGACCGTAAGTCCCCCGAGGCAGCAATAGACCTCTGGAGATATGTCGGCTGGAGGACAATGTATTGAATCTCGATCAAACTTGAATGTACTATGGTCGTTCGGAGGGTCGGAACGTTAAAATTATATGTCAGTTTTGCGTCGGATTCGAAAATCTAGACTAGCAGGAGAACGACCATAAGATGCCCGGGGCAGAAATAAACCCTTGGAGACAAGTCGGCTGGAGGACGATGTATTGAATCTCGACCAAAATAGAATGCACCATCGTCGTAAGATGGGTCCGAACGTTAGAATTTAATGTCAGTTTTGCGTCGGAATCGAAAATCTAGACTCTCAGGAGAACGACCTTAAGGTGCCCGAGGCACACGTAGACCCTTGAAGACAAGTCAGATGAAGACGACTTATTGCATCTCGACCAAACATGTGTGTACCATCGTCCTTAGCAGGGTTGGACCGTTATAATTGAATGTCAGTTTTGAATCCGATTCGAAAATCTAGACTCACAGGACAACGACCATAAGGTGCCCAAAGCAGCCTTAAACCCTTGGAGGCAAGTCGGCTGGAGGACGATGTATTGAATCTCGACCAAACTTGAATGTATCATCGGCGTTAGCAGGGTCGGAACGTAAGAATTAAATGTCGGTTTTGCGTCGGATTCGACAATCTAGACTAACAGGAGAACGACAGTAAGGTGCCCGAGGTAGCAATAGACCTTTGGAGACAAGTCGGGTGTAGGATGATTTATTGAATCTCGACCAAACATGAGTGTACCATCGCCTATAGCCTTTTCGGAACGTTATAATTGAATAACAGTTTTCGTCGGATTCGAAAACCTAGACTCATAGGAGAACGACCGTAAGGTGCCTGAGGCAGCAGTAGACCCTTTGTAGACAAGTCAGCTGCAGGACAATTTATTGAATCTCGACCAAACATGAGTGTACCATCGTTTTTAGCAGGGTCGGAACGATATAATTGAATGTCAGTTTTGCGTCGGATTCCAAAATCTAGACTCACAGGAGAACGACCAGAAGGTGCCCGAGGCAGCAATAGACCCTTGGAGACAAGTCGGCTGGAGGACGATGTATTGAATCTCGACGCAATTTGTGTGTACCTTCGTCGTTAGCATGGTAGGAATGTTAGATTTAAATCTCGGCTTTGCGTCCGATTCGAAAACCTAGACCCACAGGAGAACGACCATAAGGTGCTCGAGGCAGCAATAGACCCTTGGAGACAAGTCGGCTGGAGGACGATGTATTGAATCTCGACGCAATTTGTGTGTACCATCGTCGTTAGCATGGTCGGAATGTTAGAATTAAATGTCGGTTTTGCGTCCGATTCGAAAATGTAGACTCACAGGAGAACGTCCATAAGGTGCCCGAGGCAGCGTCAAACCCTTGCAGACAAGTCGGCTGGAGGACGATTTACTGAATCTCGACCAAACATGAGTGTACTATCGTCTTTAGCAGGGTCGGAACGTTATAATTAAATAACAGTTTGCGTCGGATTCGAAAACCTAGACCCACAGGAGAACGACCATGAGGTGCCCGAGCAGGCAAAATACCCTTGGAGACAAGTCGGCTGGAGGACGTTTTATTGCATCTCGAACAAACTTGAATGTATCATCGTCGTTAGCATTTCTCGGAACTTTTGAATTCAAAGTCAGTTTTGCGTCGGATTCGAAAATGTAAACTCACAGGAGAACGACCATAAGGTGCCCGAGGCAGCAATAGACCCTATGAGACAAGTCGGCTGGAGGACGATGTATTGAATCTCCATTAAACTTGAATTTACCATCCTCGTTAGCAGGGTTTGAACGTTAGAATTAAAGGTCAGTTTTGCGTCCCATTCGATAATCTAGACTCACAGGAGAACGACAATATGGTGCCCGAGACTGCCTTAAACCCTTGGATACAAGTCGGCTGGAAGACGATGTATTGAATCTCGACCAATCTTGAATGTACCATCGTCGTTAGCAGCATCGGACCGTAGAATTAAATGTCAGTTTTGCGTCCAATTCGAAAATCTAGCCCCACAGGAGAACGACCATAAGGTGCCCGAAGCAGCAATAGACCCCTGTAGACATGTCGTCTGGAGGACGATGTATTGAATTTCCACCAAACTTGAATATACTATCGTCGTAAGCAGGGTCGGAACGTCCTAATTCAATGTCAGGTTTGCGTCGGATTCGAAAATGTAAACTCACAGGAGAACGACCATAAGGTGCCCGAGGCAGCAATAGACCCTATGAGACAAGTCGGCTGGAGGACGATGTATTGAATCTCGACAAAACTTGAATCTACCATCGTCGTTAGCAGGGTCGGAACGTTGGAATTCAATGTCAGTTTTGTGTCCGATTCGATAATCGGGACTCACAGGAGAACGACCATAAGATGCCCGAGGCAGCCCTAAACCCTTTTAGGCAAGTCGGCTGGAGGACGATGTATCGAATCTCGAGCAAAATTAAATCTACCATCGTCGTAAGCAGGGTCCGAACGTTACAATTAAATGTCAATTTTGCGTCGGATTCGAAAATCTAGACTCTCAGGAGAACGACCGTTGGATGCCCGAGGCAGCAGTAGACCCTTGAAGACAAGTGGGCTGCAGGACGATTTATAGAATCTCGACCAAACATGAGTGTACCATAGTTTTCAGCAGGGTCGGATCGATATAATTGAATGTCAGTTTTGCGTCGGATTCCAAAATCTAGACTCACAGGAAAATGACCATAAGGTGCCCGAGGCAGCGTCAAACCGTTGGTGACATATCGGGTGGAGGACGATTTATTGAATCTCGACCAAACATGAGTGTACTATCGTCTTTAGCAGGGTCGGAACGTTATAATTAAATACTAGTTTAGCGTCGGATTCGAAAACCTAGACCCACAGGAGAACGACCAAAAGGTGTCCGAGCCAGCAAAAGACCCTTGAATACAAATCGGCTGGAGGACGTTTTATTGAATCTCGAACAAACTTGAATGTATCATCGTCGTTAGCATTTCTCGGAACTTTTGAATTCAAAGTCAGTTTTGCGTCGATTCGAAAATGTAAACTCACAGGAGAACGACAATAAGGTGCCCGAGGTAGCAATAGACCTTTGGCGACAAGTCGGGTGTAGGACGATTTATTGAATCTCGACCAAACATGAGTGTACCATCGCCTATAGCCTGGTCGGAACGTTATAACTGAATAGCAGTTTTCGTCGGATTCGAAAACCTAGACTCACAGGAGAACGACCGTAAGGTGCCTGAGGCAGCAGTAGTCCCTTTGTATACAAGTCAGCTGCAGGACGATTTATTGAATCTCGACCAAACATGAGTGTACCATCGTTTTTAGCAGGGTCGGAACGTTATAATTGAACGTCAGTTTTGCGTCGGATTCGAAAATCTAGACTCACAGGAGAGCGACCATAAGGTGCTCGAGGCAGCAATAGACCCTTGTAGACAAGTCGGCTGGAGGACGATGTATTGAATCTCGACGCAATTTGTGTGTACCATCGTCGTTAGCATGGTCGGAATGTTAGAATTAAATGTCGGTTTTGCGTCCGATTTGAAAATGTAGACTCACAGGAGAACGACTATAAGGTGCCCGAGGCAGCGTCAAACCCTTGCAGACAAGTCGGCTGGAGGACGATTTACTAAATCTCGACCAAACATGAATGTATCATCGTCGTTAGCATTTCTCGGAACTTTTGAATTCAAAGTCAGTTTTGCGTCGGATTCGAAAATGTAAACTCACAGGAGAACGACCATAAGGTGCCCGAGGCAGCAATAGACCCTATGAGACAAGTCGGCTGGAGGACGATGTATTGAATCTCCATTAAACTTGAATCTACCATCGTCGTTAGCAGTTTTTGAACGTTAGTATTAAATGTCAGTTTTGCGTCCGATTCGAAAATCTAGGCTCACAGGAGAACGACAGTATGGTGCCCGAGACTGCCTTAAACCCTTGGATACAAGTCGGCTGGAGGACGATGTATTGAATCTCGACCAATCTTGAATGTACCATCGTCGTTAGCAGCATCGGAACGTTAGAATTAAATGTCAGTTTTGCGACCTATTCGAAAATCTAGACCCACAGGAGAACGACCATAAGGTGCCCGAGGCAGCAATAGACCCCTGGAGACGAGTCGTCTGGAGGACGATGTATTGAATTTCCACCAAACTTGAATATACTATCGTCGTAAGCAGGGTCGGAACGTCCTAAATCAATGTCAGTTTTGCGTCGGATTCTAAAATCTAGACGAACAGGAGAACGACCATAAAGTGCCTGAGGCCGCAATAGACCCTATGAGAGAAGTCGGCTGGAGGACGATGTATTGAATCTCGACCAAAGTTGAATGTATCATCGTCGTTAGCATTTCTCGGAACTTTTGAATTCAAAGTCAGTTTTGCGTCGGATTCGAAAATGTAAACTAACAGGAGAACGACTATAAGGTGCCCGAGGCAGCAATAGACCCTATGAGACAAGTCGGCTGGAGGACGATGTATTGAATCTTGATTAAACTTGAATGTACTATCGTCGTTAGCAGGGTCGGAACGTAAGAATTAAATGTCGGTTTTGCGTCGGATTCGAAAATCTAGACTAACAGGAGAACGACAGTAATGTGCCCGAGGTAGCAATAGACCTTTGGAGACAAGTCGGGTGTAGGATGATTTATTGAATCTCGACCAAACATGAGTGTACCATCGCCTATAGCCTGGTCGGAACGTTATAATTGAATAACAGTTTTCGTCGGATTCGAAAACCTAGACTCACAGGAGAACGACCGTAAGGCTGGCTCTGAGCACTATGGGACTTAACTTCTGTGGGCATCAGTCCCCTAGAACTTAGAACTACTTAAACCTAACTAACCTAAGAACATCACACACATCCATGCCCGAAGCAGGATTCGAACCTGCGACCGTAGCGGTCACGCGGTTCCAGACTGAAGCGCCTTTAACCGCACGGCCACACCGGCCGGCAACGACCGTAAGGTGCCTGAGGCAGCAGTAGACCCTTTGTAGACAAGTCAGCTGCAGGACGATTTATTGAATCTCGTCCAAACATGAGTTTACCATCGTTTTTAGCAGGGTCGGAACGTTATAATTACATAACAGTTTTGCGTCGGATTCGAAAATGTAGACCCAGGACAACGACCATAAGGGCCCGAGGCACCAATGGACCTTTGGAGACAAGTCGGCTGGAGGACGTGGTATTGAATCTCGACAAAACTTGAATCTACCATCGGCGTTGGCAGGGTCGGAACGTTGGAATTAAATGTCAGTTTTGCGTTCGACTCGATAATCGGGACTCACAGGAGAACGACCATAAGATGCCCGAGGCAGCGTCAAACCCTTGCAGACAAGTCGGCAGGAGGACGATTTACTGAATCTCGACCAAACATGAGTGTACTATCGTCTTTAGCAGGGCCGGAACGTTATAATTAAATACTAGTTTTGCGTAGGATTCGAAAACCTAGACCCACAGGAGAACGACCATAAGGTGTCCGAGCCAGCAAAAGACCCTTGGAGACAAGTAGGCTGGAGGACATTTTATTGAATCTCGAACAAACTTGAATGTATCATCGTCGTTAGCATTTCTTGGACATTTGAATTCAAAGTCACTTTTGCGTCGGATTCGAAAATGTAAACTCACTGGAGAACGACAATAAGGTGCCCGAGGTAGCAATAGACCTTTGAAGAAAAGTCGGGTGTAGGACGATTTATTGAATCTCGACCAAACATGAGTGTACCATCGCCTATAGCCTGGTCGGAACGCTATAATTGAATAACAGTTTTCGTCGGATTCGAAAACCTAGACTCACAGGAGAACGACCGTAAGGTGCCTGAGGCAGCAGTAGTCCCTTTGTAGACAAGTCAGCTGCAGGACGATTTATTGAATCTCGACCAAACATGAGTGTACCATCGTTTTTAGCAGGGTCGGAACGTTATAATTGAACGTCAGTTTTGCGTCGGATTCGAAAATCTAGACTCACAGGAGAACGACCATAAGGTGCTCGAGGCAGCAATAGACCCTAGTAGAGAAGTCGACTACAGGACGATGTATTGAATCTCGACGCAATTTGTGTGTACCATCGCCGTTAGCATGGTCGGAATGTTAGAATTAAATGTCGGTTTTGCGTCCGATTCGAAAATCTAGACTCACAGGGGAACGACCATAAGGTGCCCGAGGCAGCGTCAAACCCTTGCAGACAAGTCGGCTGGAGGACGATTTACTGAATCTCGACCAAACATGAGTGTACTATCGTCTTTAGCAGGGCCGGAACGTTATAATTAAATACTAGTTTTGCGTCGGATTCGAAAACCTAGACCCACAGGAGAACGACCATAAGGTGTCCGAGCCAGCAAAAGACCCTTGGAGACAAGTAGGCTGGAGGACGTTTTATTGAATCTCGAACAAACTTGAATGTATCATCGTCGTTAGCATTTCTTGGACTTTTGAATTTAAAGTCACTTTTGCGTCGGATTCGAAAATGTAAACTCACAGGAGAACGACAATAAGGTGCCCGAGGTAGCAATAGACCTTTGGAGAAAAGTCGGGTGTAGGACGATTTATTGAATCTCGACCAAACTTGAATGTATCATCGTCGTTAGCATTTCTCGGAACTTTTGAATTCAAAGTCAGTTTTGCGTCGGATTCGAAAAAGTAAACTCACAGGGGAACGACCATAAGGTGCCCGAGGCAGCAATAGACCCTATGAGACAAGTCGGCTGGAGGACGATGTATTGAATTTCCATTAAACTTGAATTTACCATCGTCGTTAGCAGGGTCGAAACGTTAGAATTAAATGTCAGTTTTTCGTCCGATTCGAAATTCTAGACTCAAAGAAGAATATCCATAAGGTGTCCGAGGCAGCAATAGACCCTAAGAGACAAGACGGCTGGAGGACGATGTATTTAATCTTGACCAAACTTGAATGTATCATCGTCGTTAGCAGGGTCGGAAGGTTACCATTCTATGTCAGTTTTGGGTCGGATTCGAAAATCTAGACTCCCAGGAGAACGACCATAAGGTGACCGAGGCAGCAATACCCCCTTCGACACAAGTCGGCTGGAGGACGATGTATTGAATCTCGACCAAACTTGTGACTACCCTCGTCGTTAGCAGTTTTTGAACGTTAGAATTAAATGTCAGTTTTGCGTACGATTCGAAAATCTGGACTCACAGGAGAACGACAATATGCTGCCCGAGACTGCCTTAAACCCTTGTGTGCAAGTCGGCTGGAGGACGATGTATTGAATCTCGACCAAACTTGAATGTATCATCGTCGTTAACATTGTGGGAACTTTTGAATTCTGAATCAGTTTTGCGTCAGATTCGATAATCTAGACTCACAGGAGAACGACTGTAAGGTGCCCGAGGCAGCAATAGACCTCTGGAGATAAGTCGGCTGGAGTACAATGTATTGAATCTCGATCAAACTTGAATGTACTATGGTCGTTAGGAGGGTCAGAACGTTAGAATTAAATGTCAGTTTTGCGTCGGATTCGAAAATCTAGACTAACAGGAGAACGACCATAAGATGCCCGAGGCATCCTTAAACCCTTGGATACAAGTCGGCTGGAGGACGATGTATGGAATCTCGACCAAACATGAGTGTACTATCGTCTTTAACAGGGTCGGAACGTTATAATTAAATAACAGTTTTGCGTCGGATTCGAAAATCTAGACTCACAGGAGACGGACCACATGGTGCCCGAGGCAGCAATATCCCCTTTGAGACAAGACGGCGTGAGGACAATGTATTGAATCTCGACGCAATTTGAGTGCTCCATCGTCATTAGGAGGCCATGAACGTTACAATTAACTACAAGTTTTGCGTCGGATTCGAAAATTTAGACTAACAGGAGAACGACCATAAGGTGCCCGAGGTAGCAATAGACCTTTGGAGACAAGTCGACTGGAGGACGATTTATTGAATCTCGACCAAACATGAGTGTACCATCGTTTTTAGCAGAGTCGGAACGTTAGAATTAAATGTCGGTTTTCCGTCCGATTCGAAAATGTAGACTCACAGGAGAACGACCATATGGTGCCCGAGGCAGCGTCAAACCCTTGCAGACAAGTCGGCTGGAAGACGATTTACTGAATCTCGACTAAACATGAGTGTACTATCGTCTTTAGCAGGGTCGGAACGTTATAATTAAATAACAGTTTTGCGTCGGATTCGAAAACCTAGACCCACAGCAGAACGACCATAAGGTGCCCGAGCCAGCGATACCCTATGAGACAAGTCGGCTGGAGGACGATGTATTGAATCTCGATTAAACTTGAATTTACCATCGTCGTTAGCAGGGTCGAAACGTTAGAATTAAATGTCAGTTTTTCGTCCGATTCGAAATTCTAGACTCACACAAGAATGTCCATAAGGTGTCCGAGGCAGCAATAGACCCTAAGAGACAAGACGGCTGGAGTACGATGTATTTAATCTCGACCAAACTTGAATGTATCATCGTCGTTAGCAGGGTCGGAAGGTTACGAATCTATGTCAGTTTTGGGTCGGATTCGAAAATCTAGACTCCCAGGAGAACGACCGTAAGGTGACCGAGGCAGCAATAGCCCCTTCGACACAAGTCGGCTGGAGGACGATGTGTTGAATCTCGACCAAACTTGTGACGACCCTCGTCGTTAGCAGTGTTTGAACGTTAGAATTATATGTCAGTTTTGCGTATGATTCGAAAATCTGGACTCACAGGAGAACGACAATATGCTGCCCGAGACTGCCTCAAACCCTTGGATGCAAGTCGGCTGGAGGACGATGTATTGAATTTCCACCAAACTTGAATATAGTATCGTCGTTAGCAGGGTCGGAACGTCCTAATTCAATGTCAGTTTTGCGTCGGATTCGAAAATCTAGACTAACAGGAGAACGACCATAAAGTGCCTGAGGCAGCAATAGACCCTATGAGAGAAGTCGGCTGGAGGACGATGTATTGAATCTCGACCAAAATTGAATGCACCATCGTCGTAAGATGGGTCCGAACGTTAGAATTTAATGTCAGTTTTGCGTCGGAATAGAAAATCTAGACTCTCAGGAGAACGACCGTAAGGTGCACGAGGCACACGTAGGCCCTTGAAGACAAGTCGGATGCAGGACGATGTATTGAATCTCGACCAAACTTGAATGTACCATCGTCGTTAGCAGAGTCGGAACGTTAGAATTAAATGTCGGTTTTCCGTCCGATTCGAAAATGTAGACTCACAGGAGAACGACCATATGGTGCCCGAGGCAGCGTCAAACCCTTGCAGACAAGTCGGCTGAAGGACGATTTATTCAATCTCGACCAAACATGAGTGTACTATAGTCTTTAGCAGGGTCGGAACGTTATAATTAAATAACAGTTTTGCGTCGGATTCGAAAACCTAGACCCACAGGAGAACAATTATAAGCTGCCCGAGCCAGGAAAAGGCCCTTGGAGACAAGTCGGCTGGAGGACGTTTTATTGAATCTCGAACAATCTTGAATGTATCATCGTCGTTAGCATTTCTCGGAACTTTTGAATTCAAAGTCAGTTTTGCGTCGGATTCGAAAATGTAAACTCACAGGAGAACCACCATAAGGTGCCCGAGGCAGCAATAGACCCTATGAGACAAGTCGGCTGGAGGACGATGTATTGAATCTCGATTAAACTTGAATTTACCATCGTCGTTAGCAGGGTCGAAACGTTAGAATTAAATGTCAGTTTTGCGTCCGATTCGAAAATCTAGACTCACAGGAGAACGACCATAAGGTGCCCGAGGTAGCGTTAAACCCTTGGAGACAAGTCGGCTGGAGGACGATTTATTGAATCTCGACCAAACATGAGTGTACTATCGTCTTTAACAGGGTCGGAACTTTATAATTAAATAACAGTTTTGCGTCGAATTCGAAAACCTAGACTCACAGGAGACGGACCACATGGTGCCCGAGGCAGCAATATCCCCTTTGAGACAAGACGGCATGAGGACAATGTATTGAATCTCGACGCAATTTGAGTGTTCCATCGTCATTAGGAGGCCATGAACGTTACAATTAACTACAAGTTTTGCGTCGGATTCGAAAATTAAGACTAACAGGAGAACGACCATAAGGTGCCCGAAGTAGCAATAGACCTTTGGAGACAAGTCGGGTGTAGGACGATTTATTGAATCTCGACCAAACATGAGTGTACCATCGCCTATAGCCTGGTCGGTACGTTATAATTGAATAACAGTTTACGACGGATTCGAAAACCTAGACTCACAGGAGAACGACCGTAAGGTGCCTGAGGCAGCAGTAGACCCTTTGTAGACAAGTCAGCTGCAGGACGATTTATTGAATCTCGACCAAACATGAGTGTACATTTTCGAATCCGACGCAAAACTTACATTTAATTCTAATGTTCCGACGCTGCTGACGACGATGGTAGACACAAGTTTGGTCGAGATTCAATACATCGTACTCCAGCCGACTTGTGTGCATGGGGCTATTGCTGCCTCAGTGACCTTATGTTCGTTCTTGTGTGAGTCTACATTCTCGAATCCGACGCAAAACTCACATTGAATCCTAACGTTCCGAAGCTGCTAACGACGATGATAGATTCAGGTATGGTCGAGATTCAATACATCGTCCTCCAGCCGTCTTGTCTCATAGGGTCTATTGCTGCCTCGGGCACCTTATGGACGATCTTCTGTGAGTCTAGATTTTCGAATCGGACGAAAAACTGACATTTAATTCTAACGTTCCGACCCTGCTAACGACAGTGGGAAATTCAAGTTTAATCGAGATTCGATACATCGTCCTCCAGCCGACTTGTCTCCAAGGGTTTAAGGCTGCCTCGGGCACCTTATGGTCGTTCTCCTGTGACTCTAAATTATCGAATCGGAGCAAATCTGACATTTAATTCTAACGTTCCGACCCTGCTATCGTTGATGGTACATTCAAGTTTGGTGGAGATCCAATACGTCGCCCTCCAGCCGACTTGTCTCCGAGGGTCTATTGCTGCCTCGGGCACTTTATGGTCGTTCTCCAGTGAGTCTAGATTTTCGAAGCCGATCAAAACTCACATTGAATCCCAACGTTCCGACCCTGCTAACGACGATGATACATTTAAGTATGGTCGAGATTCAATACATCGTCCTCCAGCTGTCATGTCTCATAGGGTCTATTGCTGCCTCGGGCACCTTATGGAAGTTCTTCTGTGAGTCTAGATTTTGGAATCGGACGAAAAATTGAAATTTAATTCTAACATTCCGACCCTGCTAACGATTAAGGTAGATTCAAATTTGGTCGAGAATCAATACATCGTCCTCCAGCCGACTTGTCTCCGAGGTTCTATTGCTGCCTCGGGCACCTTATGGTCGCTCTCCTGTGAGTCTACATTTTCGAAGCCGATCAAAACTCACATAGAATTCTAACCTTCCGACCCTGCTAACGTCGATGATACATTTAAGTTTGGTCGAGATTCAATACATCGTCCTCCAGCCGCCTAGTCACCAAGGGTCTATTGCTGCCTCGGGCTCCTTATGATATTTCTCGTGTGAGTCTCCTTTTCGAATCCGACGTAAAACTGACAGTTAATTGTAACGTTCAGAGCCACGTAATGACGATGGAACACACAAATTGTGTCGAGCTTCAATACATCGGCTTCCGGCAGACTTGTCTCCAAGGGTCTATTGCTGCTTCGGGCACCTTATGCTCGTTCTCCTGTGAGTCTCCGTTTCGAATCCGACGCAAAACTGACATTTATTTCTAACGTTCCGACGCTGCTAACGACGATGGTGGACACAAATTTGGTCGAGATTTAATACATCGTCCTCCAGCCGACTTGTGTCATGAGGCTATTGCTGCGTCGGTCACCTTATGGTCGTTCTCCTGTGAGTCTAGATTTTCGAATCCGACGCAAAACACATTGAAATCTAACGTTCCGACCCTGCTAACGACGATGATACATTGAAGTTTGGTCGAGATTCAATCCATGGTCCTCCAGCCGAGTTGTCTCCAAGCGTTTAAGGCTGCCTCCGGCACCTTATGGTCACTCACCTGTGACTCTAGACTATCGAATCGGACGCAAAACTGACCTTCAAATACGTATAACGTTCCGGCCCTGCCAAAGACGGTGGTACACTCAAGTTTGGTCGAGATTCAATAAATCGTCCTACAATCGACTTGTCTCCAATGGTCTATTGCTGCCTCGGGCACCTTATGGTCGTTCTCCGACCAAAACTTACATAGAATTCTAAAGTTCCGACCCTGCTAACGCCGATGATACATTCAAGTTTGGTCGAGATTCAATACATCGTCCTTCAGGCGGCTTGTCTCCAAAGGTCTATAACTGCCTCGGGCACCTTATGTTCGTCTTCCTGTGAGTCTCCTTTTCGAATCCGACGCAAAACAGACATTCTTTTTTAACGTTCCGCCGCTGCTAACAACGATGGTAGACACAAGTTTGATCGAGATTCAATACATCGTCCTCCAGCCGACTTGTGTCCAAGGATCTAATGCAGCCTTGTTCACCTTATGGCCGTTCACCTGCGAGTCTAGATTTTCGAATCCGACGCAAAACTGACATTTAATTATAACGTTCCGAAGCTGCTAAATACTATGGTACACCCACCTTTGGTCGAAACTGACATTTAATTGTAACGTTCCGACCCTGCTAAAGACGATGGTACATTCAACTTTGGTCGAGATTCAATACTTCGTCCTCCAGGCGACTTGTCTCATAGGGTCTATTGCTGCCTCGGGCACTAACGGTCGTTCTTCTGTGAGTCTAGATTTTTGAATCGGACGAAAAACTGACATTTAATTCTAAAGTTCCGACCCTGCTAACGACGATGATACATTCAACTTTGGTCGAGGATCAATACATCGTCCTCCAGCCGACTTTTCTGCAAGGGTTTGACGCTGCCTCGGGCACCTTATGGTCTTTCTCCTGTGATGCTACTTTTTCGAATCGGACGGAAAACCGACATTTAATTCTAACGTTCCGACCCTGCTAACGACGATGGTTTATTCAAGTTTGGTCGAGATTCAATACATCGTCCTCCAGCCGACTTGCCTCCAAGGGCTTAAGGCTGCAGTGGGCACCTTATGGTCGTTCTCCTGTGAGTCTAGATTTTCGAATCGGACGCAAAACTGACATTTAATTCTAACGTTCTGACCCTGCTAACGACGCTGGTACATTCAAGTTTGGTCGAGATTCAATACATCGTCCTCCTTCCGTTTTGTCTCCAAGGGGTCTATTGCTGCCTCGGGCACCTTATGGCGGTTTCCCAGTCCACATTTTCGAATCCGACGCAAAACTAACATTTAATTCTAACGTTCCGACGCTGCTAACGACGATGGTAGGCACAAATTTGGTCGAGATTAAATACATCGTCCTCCAGCCAACTTGTGTCAAGGTGCTATTGCTGCCACGGCCACCATATGGGACGTTCTCCTCTGAGTCTAGATTTTCGAATCCGACGCAAAACACATTGAACTCTAACGTTCCGACCCTGCTAACGACGATGATACGTTGAAGTTTGGTCGAGATTCAATACATGGTCCTCCAGCCGACTTGTCTCATAGGGTATATTGCTGCCTCGGCACCTTTGGTCGTTCTCTTGTGAATCTAGGTTTTCAAATCCGACGCAAAACTGACATTTAATTCTAACGTTCTGACCCTGCTAACGACGATGGTACATTCAATTTTGGTCGAGATTCAATACATCGTCCTCCAGCCGATTTGTCTCCTACGGTTTAGTTCTGCCTCGGGCACCTTATATTCGTTCTCCTGCGATCCTAGATTTTCGAATCGGACGCAAAACTGACATTTAATTCTAACTTTCCGACCCTGCTAGCGACGATGGTTTATTCAAGTATGGTCAAGATTCAATACACCATCCTCCAGCTTACTTGTCTCTAATGGTCTCATGCTGCCTCGGGCACCTTATGGTCGTTCTTCTGTGAGTCTAGATTTTCGAATCGGAGGAAAAACTGACATTTAATTCAAACGTTCCGACCCTGCTAACCGCGATGGTACATTCAAATTTGGTCGAGATTCAGTATACCGTCCTCCAGCCGACTTGGGTCCAAGGGTCTATTGCTGCCTCGGGAACCTTATGGTCATTCTCTTGTGAGTCTAGGTTTTCGAATCCGACGCGAAACTGACATTGAATTATAACTTTCCGACCCTGCTAAAGACGATGGTACACACATGTTTGGGCGAGATTCAATACATCGTCCTCCAGCCGACTTGTGTCCAAGGGTCAATTGCAGCCTCGCTCACCTTATGGCCGTTCTCCTGTGAGTCTACATTTTCGAATCCGACGTAAAACTGACATTTACTTATAACGTTCCGAAGCTGCTAAATACGATGGTACACTCAAGTTTGGTCGAGATTCTATACATCGTCCTCCAGCTGACGTGTCTCATAGTGTCTACAGCTGCCTCGGAAACCTTATGGTCGCTCTCCTGTTAGGCTAGATTTCCGAATCCGACGCAAAACGGACATTGAATTCCAATGTTCCGACCCTGCTAACGACCATACTACATTCAAGTTTTTTCGGGATTCAATACATCGTCCTCCAGCCGACTTGTCTCCAGGGGTTTATTGCTGCCTCGGGCACCTTATTGTCGTTCTTCTGTGAGTCTAGATTTTCGAATCCGACGCAACAGTGACATTGAATTCTAACTTTCCGACCCTGCTAACGATGATGATACATTCAAATTTGGTCGAGATTCAATACATCATCCTCCAGCCGACTTGTCTCTTAGGGTCTATTGCTGCCTCGGGCACTTACTGGTCGTTCTTCTGTGAGTCTAGATTTTCGAATCGGACGCAAAACTGACATTTAATTCTAACGTTCCGACCCTGCTAACGACGATGGTATATTCAAATTTGGTCGAGATTCAACGCATCGTCCTCCAGCCGGCTTGTGTCCAAGGGTCTATTGCCGCCTCGGACACATTATGTTCGTTCTCCTGTTAATCTACGTTTTCGGATCCGACGCAAAACTGACATTCTATTAAACGTTCCCAACCTGCTAAAGACGATGGTACACTCATGTATGGTCGAGATTCAATAAGTCGTCCTACAGCCGACGTCTCTCCAAGGGTCTACTGCTGCCTCGGTCACCTTATGGTCGTTCTCCTGTGAGTCTACATTTTCGAATCCGACCAAAACTGACATAGAATTCTAACGTTCTGACCCTGCTAACGCCGATGATACATTCAAGTTTGGTCGAGATTCAATACATCGTCCTCCAGCCGGCTAGTCTCCAATGGAAATGTAGACTCACAGTAGAACGTCAATACGGTGCCCGAGGCAGAAGTAGACCCATGGAGACAAATCGGCTGCTGGACGATTTATTGAATCTCGACCAAACATGAGGTTACCATCGTCTTTAGCAGGGTCGGAATGCTATAATTGAATGTCAGTTTTGCGTCGGATTCGAAAATCTTGACTCTCAGGAGAACGACCATAAGTTGCCCGTGGCAGCAATACAACCCTGGAGAGAAGTCGGCTGGAGGACGACCAAACTTGAATGTATCATCGTAGATAGCAGGGTCGGAACCTTAGAATTCAATGACACTTTTGCGTCGGATTCGAAAACGTAGACTCACAGTAGAACTTCCATAAGTTGCCCGAGGCAGCAATAGACCCTTGGAGACAAGTCCGCTGGAGGACGATGTATTGAATCCCGACCAAACTTGAATGTATCATCGGCGTTAGCAGGGTCGGGACGTTAGAATTCTATGTCAGTTTTGGTCGGATTCGAAAATGTAAACCCACAGGAGAACGACCATAAGGTGCCCGAGGCAGCCTTAAACCCTTTGAGACAAGTCGGCTGGAGGACGATGTATTGAATCTCGACTAAATTTACCATCGTCGTTAGCAGTAGGTGTTCCATGCTCATTACGAGATTCTGAACGTTACAATTAACTGTCAGTTTAGCGTCGGATTCCAAATACTAGACTCACAGGAGTACGACCATAATGTGCCAGAGGTAGCAACAGACCCTTGGAGACAAGTCGGCTGGAGGACGATGTAACGAATCTCGACGCAATTTGTGTGTTCCATCGTCATTTAAAGGCTCTAAACGTTACAATTAACTGTCAGTATTGCGTCGGATTCGAAATACTAGACTCAGAGGCGAACGACCGTAAGGTCCCCGTGGCAGCAATAGACCCTTGGAGGCACGTCGGCTGGGGGACGATGTATTGAAACTCGACGCAATTTGTGTGTTCCATCGTCATTAAGAGGCTCTAAACGTTACAATTAATTGTCAGTTTCCGTCGGATTCCAAACATTAGACTCACAGGAGAACGACCATAATGTGCCAGAGGTAGCAACAGACCCTTGGGGACAAGTCGGCTGGAGGGCGATGTATTGAATCGCGACGCAATTTGTGTGTTTCATCGTCATTAAGAGGCTCTGAAAGTTACGATTAACCGTCAGTTTCCCGTCGGATTCGAAAACTCACAGGAGAACGATAATAGGGTGCCCGCGGTAGAGCCTCCTAATGACGATGGAACACTCGAATTCCGTCGCGATTCAATACATCGTCCCCCAGCCGACTTGTCTCCAAGGGGATATTGCTGCCTCGGGCACCTTCTGGTCCGTCTCCTGTGAGTCTAGATTTTCGAATCCGACGCGCAACTGGTAGTTAATTGAAACGTTCATGGCCTCCTAATGACGATGGAACACTCATATTGTGTCGAAATTCAATACATCGTCCTACAGCCGACTTGTCTCCAAGGGTCTATTACTGCCTCGGGCACCTTATGGTCGTTCTCCTGCGACTCTATTTTTCGAATCCGACGCGAAACTGATAGTTAATTGAACGTTCTGGGCCTCCTATTGACGATGGAACACTAAAATTGCGTCGCGATTCAATATATAGTCCTCTAGCCGAATGGTTTCCAAGGGTCTATTGTTGCCTCGGACGCCTTTTGGTCGTTCTCCTGTGAGTCTAGATTATCGAATCCGACGCAAAACTGATAGTTAATTGTAACGTTCACAGCTCCTAATGACGATGGAACACTCAAATTGCGTCGAGATAAATACATCGTCCTCCAGCCGACTTGTCTCCGAGGGTCTATTGCTGCCTCTGGCACCTAATGGTCGTTCTCCTGTGAGTCCGGATTATGGAATCCGACGCAAAACTGATAGTTAAATGTAACGTTCAGTGCCTTCTAATGACGATGGAACACTCAAATTGCGTCGAGATTCAATACATCGTCTTCAGTCGACTTGTCTCCAAGGGTCTATTGCTGCCTCGGGCACCTTATGGTCGCTCTTCTGTGAGTCAAGATTTTCGAATCCGTCGCAAAACTGATTGTTAATTGTAACGTTCAAGGCCTCCTAATGACGATGGAACACTCAAATTGCGTCGAGATTCAATACATTGTCCTCCAGCCGACTTGTCTCCAAGGGTCTATTGTTGCCTCGGGCACCTTATGGTCGTTCTCCTGTGAGTCTAGATTATCGAATCCGACGCAAAACTGATACTTAATTGTATAGTTCATGGCCTCCTAATGACGATGGAACACTCAAATTGTGTCGACATTCAATTCATCGTCCGTCAGCCGACTTGTCTCCAAGGGTCTATTGCTGCCTCGGGCACCTTATGGTCGTTCTCCTGTGAAACTAGATTTTCGAATCAGACGCAAAACTGATAGTTAATTGTAAGGTACAGGGCCTCTTAATGACGATGGAACACTCAAATTGCGTCGAGATTCAATACATCGTCCTCCAGCCGACTTGTCTCCAAGGGTCTATTGCTGCCTCTGGCACGTTGTGGTCGTTTTCCTGTGAGTCTAGATTATGGAATCAGACGCAAATCTGATAGTTAATTGTAACGTTCAGGTCCTCCTAATGACGAAGGAACACTCAAATTGCGGCGAGATTCAATACATCGTCCACCAGCCGACTTGTCTTCAAGGGGATATTGCTGCCTCGGGCACCATACGGTCCGTCTCTTTTGAGTCTAGATTTTCGAATCCGACGCGATACTGATAGTTATATGTAACGTTCAGGGCCTCCTAATGACGATGGAACACTCAAATTGCGTCGCGATTCAATACATCGTCCTCCAGCCGACTTGTCCCCAAGTGTCTATTGCTGCCTCGGGCACCCTACGGTCGTTCTCCTGTGAGTCTAGATTATCGAATCCGACGCAAAATGATAGTTAATTGTAACGTCCAGGGCCTCATAATGACGGTGGAACACTCAAATTCCGTCGCGATTCAATACATCGTCCTCCAGCCGACTTGTCTCCGAAGGTCTATTGTTTCCTCGGGCGCCATTTGGTCGTACTCCTGTGAGTCTAGATTTTCGAATCCGACGCATAACTGGTAGTTAATTGTAACGTTCAGGGATTCCTAATGTCGATGGAAAACTCAAATTGCGTCGAGATTCAATACCTCGTCCCCCAGCCGACTTGTCTCCAAGGGGATATAGCTGCCTCGTGGACCTTATGGTCCTTCTCCTGTGAGTCTAGATTATCGATTCCGACGCAAAACTGATAGATAATTGTAACGATCACGGCCTTCTAATGACGATGGAACACACAAATTGCGTCGAGATTCAATACATGGTCCTCCAGCCGACTTGTCTCCAAGGGTCTATTGCTGCCTCGGGCGCCTTTTGGTCGTTCTCCTGTGAGTCTAGATTATCGAATCCGACACAAAACTGATAGTTAATTGCAGCGTTCACGGCTCCTAATGACGATGGAACACTCAAATTGCGTCGAGATTAAATACATCGTCCTCCTGCCGACTTGTCTCCAAGTGTCTATTGCTGCCTCTGGCACCTTATGGTCGTTCTCCTGTGAGTCTAGATTATGGAATCAGACGCAAATCTGATAGTTAATTGTAACGTTCAGGACCTCCTAGTGACGATGGAACACTGAAATTGCGTCGAGATTCAATACATCGCCCTCCAGCCGACTTGTCTCCAAGGGTCTATTGCTGACTCGGGCACCTTGTGGTCGTTCTCCTACGAGTCTTGATTTACGAATCCGACGCATAACTGATAGTTAATTGTAACGTTCAGGGCCTCCTAATGATGATGGAACACTCAATTTACGTCGAGATTCAATCCATCATCCACCAGCCGACTTGTCTTCAGGGGGATATTGCTGCCTCGGGCACCATACGCTCCGTCTCCTGTGAGTCTAGGTTTTCGTATCCGACTCGAAACTGATAGTTAAATGTAACGTTCAGGGCCTCCTAATGACGATGGGACACTCAAATTGCGTCGAGATTCAATACATCGTCATTCAGCCGACTTGTCTCCATGGGTCTATTGCTGCCTCGGGCACCCTATGGTCGTTCTCCTGTGAGTCTAGATTTTCGAATCCGACGCAAAACTTATAGTTAATTGTAACGTTCAGGGCCTCCTAATGCCGATGGAACATTCAAACTGCGTCGAGATTCAATACATCGTCCTCCAGCCGACCTATCTCCAAGGGTCAATTGATGCCTCGGGCACTTATGATCATTCTCCTATGAGTCTAGATTATCGAATCCAACGCAAAACTGATACTTAGTTGTAACGTTCAGGGCCTCCTAATGACGATGGAACATTCAAATTGCGTCGCGATTCAATACATCGTCCTCCAGCCGACTTGTCTCCAAGTGTCTATTGTTGCCTCGGGCGCCTTTTGGTCGTACTCCTGTGAGTCTAGATTTTCGAATCCGACGCAAAACTGATAGTTAATTGTAACGTTCAGGGCCTACTAATGACGATGGAACACTCAAACTGCGTCGAGATTCAATACATCGTCCTCCAGCCGACTTGTCTCCAAGGGTCTATTGATGCCTCGGGCACCTTATGATCGTTCTCCTGTGAGTCTAGATTATGGAATCAGACGCAAATCTGATAGTTAATTGTAACGTTCAGGACCTCCTAGTGACGATGGAACACTGAAATTGCGTCGAGATTCAATACATCGTCCTCCAGCCGACTTGTCTCCAAGGGTCTATTGCTGACTCGGGCACCTTGTGGTCGTTCTCCTACGAGTCTTGATTTCCGAGTCCAACGCATAACTGATAGTTAATTTTAAAGTTCAGGGCCTCCTAATGATGATGGAACACTCAATTTACGTCGAGATTCAATCCATCGTCCACCAGCCGACTTGTCTCCAGGTGGATATTGCTGCCTCGGGCACCATACGCTCCGTCTCCTGTGAGTCTAGATTTTCGTATCCGACTCGAAACTGATAGTTAAATGTAACGTTCAGGGCCTCCTAATGACGATGGGACACTCAAATTGCGTCGAGATTCAATACATCGTCCTTCAGCCGACTTGTCTCCAAGGGTCTATTGCTGCCTCGGGCACCCTATGGTCGTTCTCCTGAGAGTCTAGATTTTCGAATCCGACGCAAAACTTATAGTTAATTGTAACGTTCAGGGCCTCCTAATGACGATGGAACACTCAAATTGCGTCGCGATTCAATACATCGTCCTCCAGCCGACTTGTCTCCAAGTGTCTATTGTTGCCTCGGGAGCCTTTTGGTCGTACTCCTGTGAGTCTAGATTTTCGAATCCGACGCAAAACTGATAGTTAATTGTAACGTTCAGGGCCTACTAATGACGATGTAACACTCAAACTGCGTCGAGATTCAATACATCGTCCTCCAGCCGACTTGTCTCCAAGGGTCTATTGATGCCTCCGGCACCTTATGATCGTTCTCCTGTGAGTCTAGATTATGGAATCAGACGCAAATCTGATAGTTAATTGTAGCGTTCAGGGCCTCCTAATGACGATGGAACACTCAAATTCCGGCGAAATTCAATCCATCGTCCACCAGCCGATTTGTCTTCAGGGGGATATTGCTGCCTCGGGCACCATACGGTCCGTGTCCTGTGAGTCTAGATTTTCGAAACCGACGCGACACTGATAGTTAATAGTAACGTTCAGGGCCTCCTAATGTCGATGGAACACTCAAATTGCGTCGCGATTCAATACATCTTCCTCCAGCCGACTTGTCTCCAAGGGTCTATTGCTGCCTCGGGCACCTTATGATCGTTCTCCTGTGAGTCTAGATTATCGAATCCGACGCGATACTGATAGTTAATTGAAACGTTCAGGGCCTCCTAATCACGATGGATCACTCAAATTGCGTCGAGATTCAATACATCGTCCTAAAGCCGACTTGTCTCCAAGGGCCTATTGTTGCCTCGAGCATTTTATGGGCGTTCTCCTGTGACTCTAGATTTTCGAATCCAACGCAAAACTGATAGTTGATTGTAACGTTCAGGGCCTCCTAATGACGACGGAACACTCAAACTGCGTCGAGATTCAATACATCGTCCTCCAGCCGACTTGTCTCCAAGGGTCTATTGCTGCCTCGGGCACCTTGTGGTCGTTCTCCTACGAGTCTTGATTTACGAATCCGACGCATAACTGATAGTTAATTGTAACGTTCAGGGCCTCCTAATGATGATGGAACACTCAATTTACATCGAGATTCAATATATCGTCCTCCAGTCGACTTGTCTCCAAGGGGATATTGCTGCCTCGGGCACCTTATGATCGTTCTCCTGTGAGTCTAGATTTTCGAACCCGACGCAAAACTGATAGTTAATTATAACGTTCAGGGCCTTCTAATGACGAAGGAACACTCAACTTGCGGCGAGATTCAATACATCGTCCACCAGCCGGCTTGTCTTCAAGGGGATATTGCTGCCTCGGGCACCATGCGGTCCGTCTCTTTTCAGTCTAGATTTTTGAATCCGACGCGATACTGATAGTTATATGTAACGTTCAGGGCCTCCTAATGACGATGGAACACTCAAATTGCGTCGCGATTCAATACATCGTCCTCCAGCCGACTTGTCCCCAAGTGTCTATTGCTGCCTCGGGCACCCTATGGTCGTTCTCCTGTGAGTCTAGATTATCGAATCCGACGCAAAATGATAGTTAATTGTAACGTCCAGGGCCTCATAATGACGGTGGAACACTAAAATTCCGTCGCGATTCAATACATCGTCCTCCAGCCGACTTGTCTCCGAAGGTCTATTGTTTCCTCGGGCGCCATTTGGTCGTACTCCTGTGAGTCTAGATTTTCGAATCCGACGCATAACTGGTAGTTAATTGTAACGTTCAGGGATTCCTAATGACGATGGAAAACTCAAATTGCGTCGAGATTCAATACCTCGTCCGCCAGCTGACTTGTCTCCAAGGGGATATAGCTGCCTCGGGGACCTTATGGTCCTTCTTCTGTGAGTCTAGATTTTCGAATCCGACGCGAAACTGATAGCTAATTGTGACGTTCATGGCCTCCTAATGACGATGGAACACTCAAATTGTGTCGAAATTCAATACATCGTCCGTCAGCCGACTTCTCTCCAAGGGTCTATTGCTGCCTCGGGCACCTTATGGTCGTTCTCCTGTGAGTCTAGATTTTCGAATCAGGCGCAAAACTCATAGTTAATTGTAACGTTCAGGGCCTCTTAATGACGATGGAACACTCAAATTGCGTCGAGATTCAATACATCGTCCTCCAGCCGACTTGTCTCCAAGGGGATATTGCTGCCTCGGGCACCATATGGTCCGTCTCCTGGGAGTCTAGATTTTCGAATCCGACGCGAAACTGATAGTTAATTGTAACGTTCGGTGCCTCCTAATGTCGATGGAACACTCAAATTTCGTCGCGAATCAATACATCGTCCTCCAGCCGACATGTTTCCAAGGGTCTATTGTTGCCTCGGGCGCTTTTGGTCTTCTCTTGTGAGTCTAGATTATCGATTCCGACGCAAAACTGATAGATAAATGTAATGATCACGGCCTCCTAATGACGATGGAACACTCAAATTGCGTCGAGATTCAATACATGGTCCTCCAGCCGACTTGTCTCCAAGGGTCTATTGCTGCCTCGGGCGCCTTTTGGTCGTTCTCCTGTGAGTCTAGATTATGGAATCAGACGCAAATCTGATAGTTAATTGTTACGTTCAGGACCTCCTAGTGACGATGGAACACTGAAATTGCGTCGAGATTCAATACATCGTCCTCCAGCCGACTTGTCTCCAAGGGTCTATTGCTGACTCGGGTACCTTGTGGTCGTTCTCCTACGAGTCTTGATTTACGAATCCGACGCATAACTGATAGTTAATTGTAACGTTCAGGGCCTCCTAATGATGATGGAACTCTCAATTTACGTCGAGATTCAATCCATCGTCCACCAGCCGACTTGTCTTCAGGGGGATATTGCTGCCTCGGGCACCATACGCTCCGTCTCCTGTGAGTCTAGATTTTCGTATCCGACTCGAAACTGATAGTTAAATGTAACGTTCAGGACCTCCTAATGACGATGGGACACTCAAATTGCGTCGAGATTCAATACATCGTCCTTCAGCCAACTTGTCTCCAAGGGTCTATTGCTGCCTCGGGCACCCTATGGTCGTTCTCCTGTGAGTGTAGATTTTCGAATCCGACGCAAAACTTATAGTTAATTGTAACGTTCAGGGCCTCCTAATGACGATGGAACACTCAAACTGCGTCGAGATTCAATACATCGTCCTCCAGCCGACCTATCTCCAAGGGTCAATTGATGCCTCGGGCACTTATGATCGTTCTCCTATGAGTCTAGATTATCGAATCCAACGCAAAACTGATACTTAGTTGTAACGTTCAGGGCGTCCTAATGACGATGGAACATTCAAATTGCGTCGCGATTCAATACATCGTCCTCCAGCCGACTTGTCTCCAAGTGTCTATTGTTGCCTCGGGCGCCTTTTGGTCGTACTCCTGTGAGTCTAGATTTTCGAATCCGACGCAAAACTGATAGTTAAATGTAACGTTCAGGGCCTACTAATGACGATGGAACACTCAAACTGCGTCGAGATTCAATACATCGTCTTCCAGCCGACTTGTCTCCAAGGGTCTATCGATGCCTCGGGCACCTTATGATCGTTCTCCTGTGAGTCTAGATTATGGAATCAGACGCAAATCTGATAGTTAATTGTAACGTTCAGGACCTCCTAGTGACGATGGAACACTGAAATTGCGTCGAGATTCAATACATCGTACTCCAGCCGACTTGTCTCCAAGGGTCTATTGCTGACTCGGGCACATTGTGGTCGTTCTCCTACGAGTCTTGATTTACGAATCCGGCGCATAACTGATAGTTAATTGTAACGTTCAGGGCCTCCTAATGATGATGGAACACTCAATTTACGTCGAGATTCAATCCATCGTCCACCAGCCGACTTGTCTTCAGGGGGATATTGCTGCCTCGGGCACCATACGCTCCGTCTCCTGTGAGTCTAGATTTTCGTATCCGACTCGAAACTGATAGTTAAATGTAACGTTCAGGGCCTCCTAATGACGATGGAACACTCAAATTGCATCGAGATTCAATACATCGTCCTTCAGCCACTTGTCTCCAAGGGTCTATTGCTGCCTCGGGCACCCTATGGTCGTTCTCCTGTGAGTCTAGATTTTCGAATCCGACGCAAAACTTATAGTTAATTGTAACGTTCAGGGCCTCCTAATGACGATGGAACACTCAAACTGCGTCGAGATTCAATACATCGTCCTCCAGCCGACCTATCTCCAAGGGTCAATTGATGCCTCGGGCACTTATGATCGTTCTCCTATGAGTCTAGATTATCGAATCCAACGCAAAACTGATACTTAGTTGTAACGTTCAGGGCCTCCTAATGTCGATGGAACATTCAAATTGCGTCGCGATTCAATACATCGTCCTCCAGCCGACTTGTCTCCAAGTGTCTATTGTTGCCTCGGGCGCCTTTTGGTCGTACTCCTGTGAGTCTAGATTTTCGAATCCGACGCAAAACTGATAGTTAATTGTAACGTTCAGGGCCTACTAATGACGATGGAACACTCAAACTGCGTCGAGATTCAATACATCGTCCTCCAGCCGACTTGTCTCCAAGGGTCTATTGATGCCTCGGGCACCTTATGATCGTTCTCCTGTGAGTCTAGATTATGGAATCAGACGCAAATCTGATTGTTAATTGTAACGTTCAGGGCCTCCTAATGACGATGGAACACTCAAATTGCGGCGAAATTCAATCCATCGTCCACCAGCCGATTTGTGTTCAGGGGGATATTGATGCCTCGGGCACCATACGGTCCGTCTCCTGTGAGTCTAGATTTTCGAAACCGACGCGACACTGATAGTTAATTGTAACGTTCAGGGCCTCCTAATGTCGATGGAACACTCAAATTGCGTCGCGATTCAATACATCTTCCTCCAGCCGACTTGTCTCCAAGGGTCTATTGCTGCCTCGGGCACCTTATGATCGTTCTCCTGTGAGTCTAGATTATCGAATCCGACGCGATACTGATAGTTAATTGAAACGTTCAGGGCCTCCTAATGACGATGGATCACTCAAATTGCGTCGAGATTCAATACATCGTCCTAAAGCCGACTTGTCTCCAAGGGTCTATTGTTGCCTCGTGCACCTTATGGTCGTTCTCCTGTGACTCTAGATTTTCGAATCCAACGAAAAACTGATAGTTGATTGTAACGTTCAGGGCCTCCTAATGACGATGGAACACTCAAACTGCGTCGAGATTCAATACATCGTCCTCCAGCCGACTTGTCTCCAAGGGTCTATTGATGCCTCGGGCACCTTATGATCGTTCTCCTGTGAGTCTAGATTTTCGAATCCGACGCAAAACTGATAGTTAATTGTAACGTTCACATCTCCTAATTACGAAGGAACACTCAAACTGCGTCGAGATAAATACATCGTCCTCCAGCCGACTTGCCTCCAAGGGTCTATTGTTGGCTCTGGCACCTTATGGTCGTTCTCCTGTGAGTCCAGATTATGGAATCCGACGCAAAAGTGATAGTTAAATGTAACGTTCAGGGCCTTCTAATGACGATGGAACTCTCAAATTGCGTCGAGATTCAATACATCGTCCTCCAGCCGACTTGACTCCAAGGGTCTATTGTTGCCTCGGGCACCATATAATCGTTCTCTTGTGAGTCTAGATTATCGAATCCCACGCAAAATTGATACTTAATTGTAACGTTCAGGGCCTCCAATAGCCGATGGAACATTCAAATTGCGCCGCGATACAATACATCGTCCTCCATCCGACTTGTCTCCAAGGGTCTATTGTTTTCTCGGGCGCCTTTTGGTCGTACTCCTGTGAGTCTAGATTTTCGAATCCGACGCATAACTGGTAGTTACCTGTAACGTTCAAGGCTTCCTAATGACGATGGAACACTCAAATTGCGTCGAGATTCAATACCTTGTCCACCAGCCGACTTGTCTCCAAGGGGATATTGCTGCCCCGGGCACCTTATGGTCCGTCTCCTGTGAGTCACGATTTTCGAATCCGACGCGAAACTGACAGATAATTGTAACGTTCATGGCCTCCTAATGACGATGGAACACTCAAATTGTGTCGAAATTCAATACATCGTCCTTCAGCCGACTTGTCTCCAAGGGCCTATTGCTGCCTCGGGTACCTTTTGGTCGTTCTCCTGAGAGTCTAGATTTTTGAATCAGACGCAAAACTGATACTTAATTGTAACGTTGAGGGCCTCCAAATGACGATGCAACACTCAAATTGCGTCGAGATTCAATACATCGTCCTCCAGCCGACTTGTCTCCAAGGGGATATTGCTGCCTCGGGCCCCAATTGGTCCGTGTCCTGTGAGTCTAGATTTTCGAATCCGACGCAAAACTGATGGTTAATTGTAATGTTCAGGGCCTTCTAATGACGATGGAACACTCAAATTGCGTCGGGATTCAATATATCGTCCTCCAGCCGATATGTCTCTAAGGGTCTATTGTTGCCTCGGGCGCCTTTTGGTCGTACTCCTGTGAGTCTACATTTTCGAATCCGACGCAAAACTGATAGTTAATTGTAACGTTCAGGGCCTACTAATGACGATGGAACACTCAAACTGTGTCGAGATTCAATACATCGTCCTCCAGCCGACTTGTCTCCAAGGGTCTATTGTCGCCTCGGGCACCTTATGATCGTTCTCCTGTGAGTCTAGATTGTGGAATCAGACGCAAATCTGATAGTTAATTGTAACGTTCAGGGCCTCCTAATGACGATGGAACACTCAAATTGCGGCGAAATTCAATCCATCGTCCACCAGCCGATTTGTCTTCAGGGGGATATTGCTGCCTCGGGCACCATACGGTCCGTCTCCTGTGAGTCTAGATTTTCGAAACCGACGCGATACTGATAGTTAATTGTAACGTTCAGGGCCTCCTAATGACGATGGAACACTCAAATTGCGTCGCGATTCAATACATCGTCCTCCAGCCGACTTGTCTCCAAGGGTCTATTACTGCCTCGGGCACCTTATGGTCGTTCTCCTGTGAGTCTAGATTATCGAATCCGACGCAAAATTATAGTTAATTGAAACGTGCAGGGCCTCCTAATGACAATGGAACACTCAAATTCCGTCGCGATTCAATAAATCGTCCTCCAGCCGACTTGTCTCCAAGGGTCTATTGCTGTTCGGGCGCCTTTTGGTCGTTCTCCTGTGGGTGAGAATTATTGAATACGACGAAAAACTGATAGTTAATTGAAACGTTCAGGGCCTTCTAATGACGATGGATCACTCAAATTGCGTCGAGATTCAATACATCGTCCTAAAGCCGACTTGTCTCCAAGGGGATATTGGTGCCTCGGGCACCATATGGTCCGTCTCCTATGAGTCCAGATTTTCGTATCCGACGCGTAACTGATAGTTAATTGTAACGTTCAGGGCCTACTAATGACGATGGAACACTCAAACTTCGTCGAGATTCTATACATCGTCCTCCAGCCGACTTGTCTCCAAGGGTCTATTGTTGCCTCGGGCACCATATGATCGTTCTCCTGTGAGTCTAGATTGTGGAATCAGACGCAAATCTGATAGTTAATTGTAACGTTCAGGGCCTCCTAATGACGATGGAACACTCAAATTGCGGCGAAATTCAATCCATCGTCCACCAGCCGATTTGTCTTCAGGGGGATATTGCTGCCTCGGGCACCATACGGTCCGTCTCCTGAGAGTCTAGATTTTCGAAACCGACGCGATACTGCTAGTTAATTGTAACGTTCAGGGCCTCCTAATGACGATGGAACACTCAAATTGCGTCGAGATTCAATACATCGTCCTCCTGCCGTCTTGTCTCCAAGGGTCTATTGTTGCCTCGGGCACCTTATAATCGTTCTCTTGTGAGTCTAGATTATCGAATCCCACGCAAAACTGATACTTAATTGTAACGTTCAGGGCCTCCTATTGACGATGGAACATTCAAATTGCGTCGCGATACAATACATCGTCCTCCATCCGACTTGTCTCCAAGGGTCTTCAGTTTTCTCGGGCGCCTTTTGGTCGTACTTCTGTGAGTCTAGATTTTCGAATCCGACGCATAACTGGTAGTTAACTGTAACGTTCAAGGCTTCCTAATGACGATGGAACACTCAAATTGCGTCGAGATTCAATACCTCGTCCACCAGCCGACTTGTCTCCAAGGGGATATTGCTGCCTCGGGCACCTTATGGTCCGTCTCCTGTGAGTCAAGATTTCGAATCCGACGCGAAACTGATTGTTAATTGTAACGTTCATGGCCTCCTAATGACGATGGAACACTCAAATTGTGTGGAAATTCAATACATCGTCCTTCAGCCGATTTGTCTCCAAGGACCTATTGTTGCCTCGGGGACCTTATGGTCGTTCTCCTGAGAGTCTAGATTTTTGAATCTGACGCAAAACTGATAGTTAATTGGAGCGTTGAGGGCCTCCAAATGACGATGGAACACTCAAATTGCGTCGAGATTCAATACATCGTCCTCCAGCTGACTTGTCTCCAAGGGGATATTGCTGCCTCGGGCACCATGTGGTCCGTGTCCTGTGAGTCTAGATTCTCGAATTCGACGCGAAACTGATAGTTAATTGTAACGTTCAGGGCCTCCGAATGACGATGGAACACTCAAATTGCGTCTTGATTCAATTTAACGTCCTCTAGACGACTTGTCTCCAAGGGTCTATTGTTGCCTCGGGCGTCTTTTGGTAGTTCTCGTGTGAGTCCAGATTATCGAATCCGACGAAAACTGATAGATAATTGTAACGTTCACGGCCTCCTAATAACGATGGAACACTCAAATTACGTCGAGATTCAATACATGGTCCTCCAGCCGACTTGTCTGCAAGGGTCTATTGCTGCCTTGGGCACCTTATGGTCGTTCAGCTGTGACTCTAGATTATGGAATCCGACGCAAAACTGATAGTTAATTGTAACGTTCAGGGCCTCCTAATGACGATGGAACACTCAAATTGCGTCGAGATTCTATGCATCGTCCTCCAGCCCACTTGTCTCCAAGGGGATGTTGCTGCCTCGGGCACCTTATGCTCCGTCTCCTGTGAGTCTAGATTTTCGAATCCGACGCAAAACTGATGGTTAATTGTAATGTTCAGGGCCGCCTAATGACGATGGAACACTAAATTGCGTCGCGATTCAATACATCGTCCCCAAGCCGATATGTCTCCAAGGGTCTACTGCTGCCTGTGGCACCTAATGGTCGTTCTCCTGTGAGGCTAGATTTTCGAATCCGACGCAAAACTGATAGTTAATTGTAACGTTCAGGGCCTCCTAATGACGATGAAACACTCAAATTCCGTCGCGATTCAATACATCGTCCTCCAGCCGACTTGTCCCCAAGGGTCTATTGCTGTCTCGGGCGCCTTTTGGTCGTTCTCCTGTGAGTCTAGATTATAGAATCCGACGAAAATCTGATAGTTAATTGTATCGCTCAGGGTCTCCTAATGATGATGGAACACTCAAATTACGTCGAGATTCAATATATCGTTCTCCAGCCGACTTGTCTCCTAGGGGATATTGCTGCCTCGGGCACCTTGTGGTCGTTCTCCTGTAAGTCTATATTTTCGAATCCGTAGATAAACTGATAGTTAATTGTCACGTTTAGGGCCTCCTAATGACGATGGAACACTCAAATTGCGTCGAGATTCAATACATCGTCCTCCAGCCGACTTGTCTCCAAGGGTCTATTGTTGCCTCGGGCAACTTATAATCGTTCTCTTGTGAGTCTAGATTATCGAATCCCACGCAAAACTGATACTTAATTGTAACGTTCAGGGCCTCCTATTGACGATGGAACATTCAAATTGCGTCGCGATACAATACATCGTCCTCCATCCGACTTGTCTCCGAGGGTCTATTGTTTTCTCGGGCGCCTTTTGGTCGTACTCCTATGAGTCTAGATTTTCGAATCCGACGCATAACTCGTAGTTACCAGTAACGTTCAAGGCTTCCTAATGACGATGGAACACTCAAATTGCGTCGAGATTCAATACCTCGTCCACCAGCCGACTTGTCTCAAAGGGGATATTGCTGCCTCGGGCACCTTATGGTCCGTCACCTGTGAGTCAAGATTTTCGAATCCGACGCGAAACTGACAGTTAATTGTAACGTTCATGGCCTCCTAATGACGATGGAACACTCAAATTGTGTCGAAATTCAATACATCGTCATTCAGCCGACTTGTCTCCAAGGGTCTATTGCTGTCTTGGGCGCCTTTTGGTCGTTCTCCTGTGAGTCTAGATTATAGAATCCGACGAATATCTGATAGTTAATTGTAACGTTCAGGGCCTCCTAATGTCGATGGAACACTCAAATTGCGTCGAGATTCAATACATCGGCCTCCAGCCGACTTGTATCCAAGGGTCTATTGCTGCCTCGGGCAACTTGTGGTCGTTCTCCTACGAGTCTTGATTTACGATTCCGACGCATAACTGATAGTTAATTGTAACGTTCAGGGCCTCCTAATGATGATGGAACACTCAAATTACGTCGAGATTCAATACATCGTCCTCCAGCCGACTTGTGTCCAAGGGGATATTGCTTCCTCGGGCACCAAATGGTCCGTGTCCTGTGAGTCTAAATTTTCGAATCCGACGCGAAACTGATAGATAAATGTAACGTTCAGGGCCTCCTAATGACGATGGAACACTCAAATTGCGTCGAGAGTCAATACATCGGCCTCCAGCCGACCTGTATCCAAGGGTCTATTGCTGCCACGGGCACCTTGTGGTCGATCTCCTACGAGTCTTGATTTACGAATCCGACGCATAACTGGCAGTTAATTACAACGTTCAGGGCCTCCTAATGATAATGGAACACTCAAATTGCGGCGAGATTCAATACATCGTCCACCAGCCGACTTGTCTTCAAGGGTCTATTGCTGCCTCGGTCACCTTATCGTAGTTCTCCTGTGAGTCTAGATTATCGAATCCGACGCAAACTGATAGTTAATTGTAACGTTCAGGGCCTCCTAATGACGATGGAAAACTCAAATTCCGGAGCGATTCAATACATCGTCCTCCAGCCGACTTGTCTCCAAGGGTCTATTGCTGTCTCGGGCGCCTTTTGGTCGTTCTCCTGTGAGTCTAGATTATAGAATCCGACGAAAATCTGATAGTTAATCGCAACGTTCAGGGCCTCCTAATGACGATGGATCACTCAAATTGCGTCGACATTCAATACATCGTCCTCCAGCCGGCTTGTCTCCAAGGGTCTATTGCTGCCTGGGGCACCTTATTGTCGTTCTCTTGTGAGTCTAGATTTTCGAATCAGACGCAAAACTGATAGTTAATTGTAACGTTCAGGGCCTCCAAATGACAATGGAACACTCAAATTGCGTCGAGATTCAATACATCGTCCTCCAGCCGACTTGTCACCAAGGGGATATTGCTGCCTCGGGCACCATATGGTCCGTGTCCTGTGAGTCTAGATTTTCGAATCCGACGCGAAACTGATAGTTAATTGTAACGTTCAGGGCCTCCTAATGTCGATGGAACACTCAAATTGCGTCGAGATTCAATACATCGGCCTCCAGCCGACTTGTATCCAAGGGTCTATTGCTGCCTCGGGCACCTTGTGGTCGTTCACCTACGAGTCTTGATTTACGAATCCGACGCATAACTGATAGTTAATTGTTACGTTCAGGGCCTCCTAATGATGATGAAACACTCAAATTACGTCGAGATTCAATAAATCGTCCTCCAGCCGACTTGTCTCCAAGGGGATATTGCTTCCTCGGGAACCATATGGTCCGTGTCTTGTGAGTCTAGATTTTCGAATCCGACGCGAAACTGATAGTAAATTGCAACGTTCAGGGCCTCCTATGACGATGGAACATTCAAATTGCGTCGCGATTCAGTACATCGTCCTCCAGCCGATATCTCTCCAAGGGTCTATAGCTGCCTGTGGCACCTAATGGTCGTTCTCCTGTGATTCTAGATTTTCGAATCCGACGCGAAACTGATAGTTAATTGTAACGTTCAGGGCCTCCTAATGACGATGGAACACTCAAATTGCGTCGAGATTCAATACATCGGCCTCCAGCCGACTTGTATCCAAGGGTCTATTGCTGCCTCGGGCACCTTGTGGTCGTTCTCCTACGAGTCTTGATTTACGAATCCGACGCATAACTGAGAGTTAATTACAACGTTCAGGGCCTCCTAATGACGATGGAACACTCAAATTGCGGCGAGATTCAATACATCGTCCACCAGCCGACTTGTCTTCAAGGGGATATTGCTGCCTCGGGCACCATACAGTCCGTCTGTTGTGAGTCTAGATTTTCGAATCCGACGCGATACTGATTGTTATATGTAACATTCAGGGCCTCCTAATGACGATGGATCACTCAAATAGCGTCGCGATTCAATACATCGTCCTCCAGCCGACTTGTCCCCTAGGGTATATTGCTGCCTCGGGCACCTTATCGTATTTCTCCTGTGAGTCTAGATTATCGAATCCGACGCAAACTGATAGTTAATTGTAAAATTCAGGGCCTCCTAATGACGATGGAACACTCAAATTGCGTCGCGATTCAATACATCGTCCTCCAGCCGACTTGTCCCCAAGGGTCTATTGCTGCCTCGGTCACCTTATCGTAGTTCTCCTGTGAGTCTAGATTATCGAATCCGACGCAAACTGATAGTTAATTGTAACGTTCAGGGCCTCCTAATGACGATGGAAAACTCAAATTCCGGCGCGATTCAATACATCGTCCTCCAGCCGACTTGTCTCCAAGGGTCTATTGCTGTCTCGGGCGCCTTTTGGTCGTTCTCCTGTGAGTCTAGATTATAGAATCCGACGAAAATCTGATAGTTAATCGCAACGTTCAGGGCCTCCTAATGACGATGGATCACTCACATTGCGTCGACATTCAATACATCGTCCTCCAGCCGGCTTGTCTCCAAGGGTCTATTGCTGCCTGGGGCACCTTATTGTCGTTCTCTTGTGAGTCTAGATTTTCGAATCAGACGCAAAACTGATAGTTAACTGTAACGTTCAGGGCCTCCAAATGACGATGGAACACTCAAATTGCGTCGAGATTCAATACATCGTCCTCCAGCCGACTTGTCACCAAGGGGATATTGCTGCCTCGGGCACCATATGGTCCGTGTCCTGTGAGTCTAGATTTTCGAATCCGACGCGAAACTGATAGTTAATTGTAACGTTCAGGGCCTCCTAATGTCGATGGAACACTCAAATTGCGTCGAGATTCAATACATCGGCCTCCAGCCGACTTGTATCCAAGGGTCTATTGCTGCCTCGGGCACCTTGTGGTTGTTCACCTACGAGTCTTGATTTACGAATCCGACGCATAACTGATAGTTAATTGTTACGTTCAGGGCCTCCTAATGATGATGAAACACTCAAATTACGTCGAGATTCAATAAATCGTCCTCCAGCCGACTTGTCTCCAAGGGGATATTGCTTCCTCGGGAACCATATGGTCCGTGTCCTGTGAGTCTAGATTTTCGAATCCGACGCGAAACTGATAGTAAATTGCAACGTTCAGGGACTCCTAATGACGATGGAACATTCAAATTGCGTCGCGATTCAGTACATCGTCCTCCAGCCGATATCTCTCCAAGGGTCTATAGCTGCCTGTGGCACCTAATGGTCGTTCTCCTGTGATTCTAGATTTTCGAATCCGACGCGAAACTGATAGTTAATTGTAACGTTCAGGGCCTCCTAATGACGATGGAACACTCAAATTGCGTCGAGATTCAATACATCGGCCTCCAGCCGACTTGTATCCAAGGGTCTATTGCTGCCTCGGGCACCTTGTGGTCGTTCTCCTACGAGTCTTGATTTACGAATCCGACGCATAACTGAGAGTTAATTACAACGTTCAGGGCCTCCTAATGACGATGGAACACTCAAATTGCGGTGAGATTCAATACATCGTCCACCAGCCGACTTGTCTTCAAGGGGATATTGCTGCCTCGGGCACCATACAGTCCGTCTGTTGTGAGTCTAGATTTTCGAATCCGACGCGATACTGATTGTTATATGTAACATTCAGGGCCTCCTAATGACGATGGATCACTCAAATAGCGTCGCGATTCAATACATCGTCCTCCAGCCGACTTGTCCCCAAGGGTATATTGCTGCCTCGGGCACCTTATCGTATTTCTCCTGTGAGTCTAGCTTATCGAATTCGACGCAAACTGATAGTTAATTGTAAAATTCAGGGCCTCCTAATGACGATGGAACACTCAAATTAAGTCGTAATTCAATACATCGTCCTCCAGCCGACTTGTTTCCAAGGGTCTATTGTTACCTCGGGCACCTTTTGGTCGTTTTCCTGTGAGTCTAGATTATCGAATCCGACGCAAAACTGATAGTTAATTGTAACGTTCACGGCTCCTAATGACGATGGAACACTCAAATTGCGTCGAGATTCAATACATCGGCCTCCAGCCGACTTGTATCCAAGGGTCTATTGCTGCCTCGGGCACCTTGTGGTCGTTCTCCTACGAGTCTTGATTTACGAATCCGACGCATAACTGATAGTTAATTGTAACGTTCAGGGCCTCCTAATGTCGATGGAACACTCAAATTGCGTCGAGATTCAATACATCGGCCTCCAGCCGACTTGTATCCAAGGGTCTATCGCTGCCTCGGGCACCTTGTGGTCGTTCTCCTACGAGTCTTGATTTGCGAATCCGACGCATAACTGATAGTTAATTGTACCGTTCAGGGGCTCCTAATGATGATGGAACACTCAAATTACGTCGAGATTCAATATATCGTTCTCCAGCCGACTTGTCTCTAAGAGGATATTGCTGCCTCGGGCACTTTATGGTCGTTCTCCTGTGAGTCTAGATTTTCAAACCCGACGCAAAACTGAGAGTTAATTAAAACGTTCAGGGCCTCCAAATGACGTTGGAACACTCAATTTGCGTCGAGATTCAATACATCGTCCTCCAGCCGACTTGTTTCCAAGGGGATATTGCTTCCTCCGGCACCATATGGTCCGTGTCCTGTGAGTCTAAATTTTCGAATCCGACGCGAAACTGATAGTTAAATGTAACGTTCAGGGCCTCCTAATGACGATGGAACATTCAAATTGCGTCTCGATTCAATTTAACGTCCTCCAGCCGACCTTGTCTCCAAGGGTCTATTGTTGCCCCGGGCGCCTTTTGGTCGTTCTCGTGTGAGTCTAGATTATCGAATCCGACGCAAAACTGATAGATAATTGTAACGTTCACGGCCTCCTAATAACGATGAAACACTCAAATTACGTCGAGATTCAATACATGGTCCTCCAGCCGACTTGTCTCCAAGGGTCTATTGCTGCCTCGGGCACCTTATGGTCGTTCTCCTGTGACTCTAGCTTATGGAATCCGACGCAAAACTGATAGTTAATTGTAACGTTCAGGGCCTCCTAATGACGATGGAACATTCAAATTGCGTCGCGATTCAATACATCGTCCTCCAGCCGATATCTCTCCAAGGGTCTATAGCTGCCTGTGGCACCTAATGGTCGTTCTCCTGTGGGTCTAGATTTTAGAATCCGACGCGAAACTGATAGTTAATTGTAACGTTAAGGGCCTCCTAATGACGATGGAACACTCAAATTGCGTCGAGAGTCAATACATCGGCCTCCAGCCGACTTGTATCCAAGGGTCTATTGCTGCCTCGGGCACCTTGTGGTCGATCTCCTACGAGTCTTGATTTACGAATCCGACGCATAACTGTCAGTTAATTACAACGTTCAGGGCCTCCTAATGGTAATGGAACACTCAAATTGCGGCGAGATTCAATACATCGTCCACCAGCCGACTTGTCTTCAAGGGGATATTACTGCCTCTGGCACCATACAGTCCGTCTGTTGTGAGTCTAGATTTTCGAATCCGACGCTATTCTGATAGTTATATGTAACGTTCAGGGCCTCCTAATGACGATGGAACACTCAAATTGCGTCGCGATTCAATACGTCGTCCTCCAGCCGACTTGTCCCCAAGGGTCTATTGCTGCCTCGGGCACCTTATCGTAGTTCTCCTGTGAGTCTAGATTATCGAATCCGACGCAAACTGATAGTTAATTGTAACGTTCAGGGCCTCCTAATGACGATGGAAAACTCAAATTCCGGCGCGATTCAATACATCGTTTTCCAGCCGATTTGTCTCCGAGGGTCTATTGCTGTCTCGGGCGCCTTTTGGTCGTTCTCCTGTGAATCTAGATTACAGAATCCGACGAAAATCTGATAGTTAATTGCAACGTCCAGGGCCTCCTAATGACGATGGATCACTCAAATTGCGTCGACATTCAATACATCGTCCTCCAGCCGGCTTGTCTCCAAGGGTCTATTGCTGCCTGGGGCACCTTATTGTCGTTCTCTTGTGAGTCTAGATTTTCGAATCAGACGCAAAACTGATAGTTAATTGTAACGTTCAGTGCCTCCAAATGACGATGGATCACTCAAATTGCGTCGAGATTCAATACATCGTCCTCCAGCCGACTTGTCACCAAGGGGATATTGCTGCCTCGGGCACCATATGGTCCGTGTCCTGTGAGTCTAGATTTTCGAATCCGACGCGAAACTGATAGTTAATTGTAACGTTCAGGGCCTCCTAATGTCGATGGAACACTCAAATTGCGTCGAGATTCAATACATCGGCCTCCAGCCGACTTGTATCCAAGGGTCTATTGCTGCCTCGGGCACCTTGTGGTCGTTCTCCTACGAGTCTTGATTTACGAATCCGACGCATAACTGGTAGTTAATTGCTACGTTCAGGGCCTCCTAATGATGATGGAACACTCAAATTACGTCGAGATTCAATACATCGTCCTCCAGCCGACTTGTCTCCAAGGGGATATTGCTTCCTCGGGCACCATATGGTCCGTGTCCTGTGAGTCTAGATTTTCGAATCCGACGCGAAACTGATAGTAAACTGCAACGTTCTGGGCCTCCTAATGACGATGGAACATTCAAATTGCGTCGCGATTCAATACATCGTCCTCCAGCCGATATCTCTCCAAGGGTCTATAGCTGCCTGTGGCACCTAATGGTCGTTCTCCTGTGATTCTAGATTTTCGAATCCGACGCGAAACTGATAGTTAATTGTAACGTTCAGGCCTCCTAATGACGATGGAACACTCAAATTGCGTCGAGATTCAATACATCGGCCCTCAGCCGACTTGTATCCAATTGTCTATTGCTGCCTCGGGCACCTTGTGGTCGTTCTCCTACGAGTCTTGATTTACGAATCCGACGCATAACTGAGAGTTAATTATAACGTTCTGGGCCTCCTAATGACGATGGAACACTCAAATTGCGGCAAGATTCAATACATCGTCCACCAGCCATCTTGTCTTCAAGGGGATATTGCTACCTCGGACACCATACAGTCCGTCTGTTGTGAGTCTAGATTTTCGAATCCGACGCAAACTGATAGTTAATTGTAACATTCAGGGCCTCCTAATGACGATGGAACACTCAAATTAAGTCGCGATTCAATACATCGTCCTCCAGCCGACTTGTCTCCAAGGGTCTATTGCTGCCTCTGGCACCTTATGGTCGTTCTCCTGTGAGTCCAGATTATGGAATCCGACGCAAAACTGATAGTTAACTGTAACGTTCAGGGCTTCCTAATGACGATGGAACACTCAAATTGCGTCGAGATTCAATACCTCGTCCCCTAGCCGACTTGTCTCCAAGGGGATATCGCTGCATCGGGCACCTTATGGTCCGACTCCTGTGAGTCTAGATTTTCGAATCGGACGCGAAACTGACAGTTAATTGTATCGTTCATGGCCTCCTAATGACGATGGAACACTCAAATTGTGTCGAAATTCAATACATCGTCCTTCAGCCGACGTGTCACCAAGGGTCTATTGCTGCCTCGGGCACCATATGGTCGTTCTCCTGAGAGTCTAGATTTTCGAATCAGACGCAAAACTGATAGTTAATTGTAGCGTTCAGCGCCTCCTAATGACGATGGAACACTCAAATTGCGTCGATATTCAATACATCGGCCTCCAGCCGACTTGTATCCAAGGGGATATTGCTGGCTCGGGCACCATATGGTCCGTCTCCTGTGAGTCTAGATTTTCGAATCCGACGCGAAACTGATAGTTAATTGTAACGTTCAGGGCCTCCTAATGATGAAGGAACACCCAAATTGCGTCTCGATTCAATTTAACGTCCTCCAGCCGACTTGTCTCCAAGGGTCTATTGTTGCCTCGGGCGCTCTTTGGTCGTTCTCCTGAGAGTCTAGATTATTGAATCCGACGCAAAACTGATGGATAATTGTAACGTTCACGGCCTCCTAATAACGATTTAACACTCAAATTACGTCGAGATTCAATACATGGTCCTCCAGCCGACTTGTTTCCAAGGGTCTATTGCTGCCTCGGGCACCTTATGGACGTACTCCTGTGAATCTAGATATCCGAATCCGACGCAAAACTGATAGTGAATTGTAACCTTCAGGGCCTCTTATTGACAATGGAACACTCAAATTGCGTCGCGATTCAATACATCGTCCTCCAGCCGACTTGTTTCCAAGGGTCTATTGTTGCCTCGGGCACCTTTTGGTCGTTTTCCTTTGAGTCTAGATCATCGAATCCGACGCAAAACTGATAGTTAATTGTAACGTTCACGGGTCCTAATGACGATGGAACACTCAAATTGCGTCGAGATTAAATACATCGTCCTCCAGCCGACGTGTCTCCAAAGGTCTATTGCTGCCTCTGGCACCTTATGATCGTTCTCCTGTGAGTCTAGATTATGGAGTCCGACGCAAAACTGATAGTTAATTGTAACGTTCAGGGCCTCCTAATGAAGATGGAACACTCAAATTGCGTCGAGATTCTATACATCGTCCTCCAGCCGACTTGTCTCCAAGGGTCTATTGCTCCCTCGGGCACCTTATGGACGTTCTCCTGAGAGTCTAGATTTTCGAATCAGACGCAAAACTGATAGTTAATTGTAACGTTCAGGGCCTCCTAATGACGATTGAACACTCAAATTGCGTCTCGATTCAATGTAACGTCCACCAGCCGACTTGTCTCCAAGGGTCTATTGTTGCCTCGGGCGCCTTTTGGTCGTTCTCCTGTGAGTCTAGATTATCGAATCCGACGCAAAACTGATGGTTAATTGTAACGTTCACGGCCTCCTAATAACGATGGAACACTCAAATTACGTCGGATTCAATACATGGTCCTCCAGCCGACATGTCTCCAAGGGTCTACTGCTGCCTCGTGCACCTTATGGGCGTTCTGCTGTGCCTCTAGATTTTCGAATCCGACGCAAAACTGATAGTTAATTGTAACGTTCAGGGCCTCCTATTGACGATGGAACACTCAAATTGCGTCGCGATTCAATACATCGTCCTCCAGCCGACTTGTTTCCAAGGGTCTATTGTTGCCTCGGGCACCTTTTGGTCGTTCTCTTATGAGTCTAGATTATCGAATACGACGCAAAACTGATAGTTAATTGTAACGTTCACGGCTCCTAATGACGGTGGAGCACTTAAATTGCGTCGATATTAAATACATCGTCCTCCAGCCGACTTGTCTCCAAGGGTCTATTGCTGCCTCTGGCACCTTATGGTCGTTCTCCTGTGAATCTAGATTATCGAATCCGACGCAAAACTGATAGTTAATTGTAACGTTCAGGGCCTCCTAAAGACGATGGAACACTCAAATTGCGTCGAGATTGAATACATCGTCCTCCAGCCGACCTGTCTCCAAGGGTCTATTGTTGCCTCGGGCGCCTTTAGGTCGTACTACTGAGAGTCTAGATTTTCGAATCCGACGCATAACTCGTAGTTAACTGCAACGTTCAGGGCTTCCTAAAGACGATGTAACACTAAAATTGCGTCGAGATTCAATACCTCGTCCCCCAGCCGACTTGTCCCCAAGGGGATATTGCTGCCTCCGGCACCTTATGGTCCGTCTCATGTGAGTCTAGATTTTCGAATTCGACGCGAAACTGACAGTTAATTGTAACGTGCATGGCCTCCTAATGACGATGGAACACTCAAATTGTGTTGAAATTCGATACGTCGACCTTCAGCCGACTTGTCTCCAAGGGTCAATTGCTGCCTCGGGCACCTTATGGTCGTTCTCCTGAGAGTCTAGATTTTCGAATCAGACGCAATACTGATAGTTAATTGTAACGTTCAGAGCCTCCTAATGACGATGGAACACTCAAATTGCGTCGAGATTCAATACATCGGCCTCCAGCCGACTTGTCTCCAAGGGTCTATTGCTGCCTCGGGCCCCTTGTGGTCGTTCTCATACGAGTCTTGATTTACGAATCCGACGCATAACTGATAGTCAATTGTAACTTTCGGGGCTTCCTAATGATGATGGAACACTCAAATTACGTCGAGATTCAATATAACGTTATCCAGCCGACTTGTCTCCAATGGGATATTGCTGCCTCGGGCAGGTTATGGTCGTTCCAGTGTGAGTCTAGATTTTCGAACCCGACGCAAAACTGAGAGTTAATTATAACATTAAGGGCCTCCTAATGACGATGGAACACTCAAATTGCCGTGAGATTCAATACATCGTCCACCAGCTGACTTGTCTTCAAGGGGATAATGCTGCCTCGGGCACCTTGTGGTCGTTCTCCTACGAGTCTTGATTTACGAATCCGACGCATAACTGATAGTTAATTGTAACGTTGAGGGCCTCCTAATGATGATGGAACACTAAAATTACGTTGAGATTCAATATATCGTTCTCCAGCCGACTTGTCTCCAAGGGGATATTGCTGCCTCGGGCACCTTATGGTCGTTCTCCTTTGAGTCTAGATTTTCGAACCCGACGCAAAACTGAGAGTCAATTATAACGTTCAGGGCCACCTATTGACGTTTGAACACTCAAAGTGCGTCGCGATTCAATACATCGTCCTCCAGCCGACTTGTTTCCAAGGGTCTATTGTTGCCTCGGGCACCTTTTGGACGTTCTCCTGTGAATTTAGGTTTTCGAATCCGACGCAAACTGATGGTTAATTGTAATGTTCAGGGCCCCCTAATGACGATGGAACACTCAAATTGCGTCGCGATTCAATACATCGTCCTTCAGCCGATATGTCTCCATGGGTCTATTGCTGCCTGTGGCAAATAATGGTCGTTCTCCTGTGAGTCTAAATTTTCGAATCGGACGCAAAACTGATAGATAATTGAAACGTTCAGGGCCTCCTAATGACGATGGACTACTCAATTGGCGTCGAGATTCAATACATCGTCCTCCAGCCGACTTGTCTCCAAATGGATATTGCTGCCTCGAGCACCATATGGTCCGTCTCCTGTGAGTCTAGATTTTCGAATCCGACGCAAAACTGATTGTTAATTGTAACGTTCAGGGCCTCCTAATGACGATGGAACACTCAAAATTGCGTCGAGATTCAATACATCGGCCTCCAGCCGACTTGTCTCCAAGAGTCTATTGCTGCCTCGGGCACCTTGTGGTCGTTCTCCTTTGAGTCTTGATTTACGTATCCGACGCATAACTGATAGTTTAATTGTAACGTTCAGGGCCTCCTAATGATGATTGAACACTCAAATTACGTCGAGATTCAATATATCGTCCTCCAGCCAACTTGTCTCCTGTCTGCGTCGGGCGCCTTATGGGCGTTCTCCTGTGAGTCTAGATTTTCGAATCGGACGCGAAACTGATAGTTAATTGTAACGTTCAGGGCCTCCTAATGACGATGGATTACTCAAATTGCGTCGAGATTCGATACATCGTCCTCCAGCCGACTTGTCTCCAAGGGGATAAAGCTGCCGCGGGCACCATATGGTCCGTCTCCTGTGAGCCTAGATTTTCGAATCCGACGCGAAACTGATAGTTAATTGTAACGCTCATTGCCTCCTAATGACGATGGAACACTCAAATTGCGTCGAGGTTCAATACATCGTCCTCCAGCCGACTTGTCTCCATGGCCCTATTGCTGCCTCGGGCACCTTATGGGCGTTCTCCTGTGAGTCTAGATTTTCGAATCCGACGCGAAACTGATAGTTAATTGTAACGTTCAGGGCCTCCTAATGACGATGGAACACTCAAATTGCGTCGAGATTCGATACATCGTCCTCCAGCCGACTTGTCTCCAAGGGGATAAAGCTGCCTCGGGCACCATATGGTCCGTCTCCTGTGAGCCTAGATTTTCGAATCCGACGCGAAACTGATAGTTAATTGTAACGCTCAGGGCCTCCTAATGACGATGGAACACTCAAATTGCGTCGAGATTCAATACATCGGCCTCCAGCCGACTTGTCTCCAAGGGTCTATTGCTGCCTCGGGCACCTTGTAGTCGTTCTCCTGTGAGTCTGGATTTACGTATCCGACGCGTAACTGATAGTAAATTGTAACGTTCACGGCCTCCTAATGACGATGGAACACTCAAATTACGTCGAGAATCAATATATCGTCCTCCAGCCGACATGTCTCCAAGGGGATATTCCTGCCTCAGGCACCATATGGTCCGTCTCCTGTAAGTCTAGATTTTCGAATCCGACGCGAAACTGATAGTTAATTGTAACCTTCAGGGCCTCCAAATGACGATGGAACACTCAAATTGCGTCGAGATTCAACTCATCGGCCTCCAGCCGACTTGTCTCCAAGGGTCTATTGCTGCCTCGGGCCCCTTGTGGTCGTTCTCATACGAGTCTTGATTTACGAATCCGACGCATAATTGATAGTCAATTGTAACGTTCGGGGCTTCCTAATGATGATGGAACACTCAAATTACGTCGAGATTCAATATATCGTTATCCAGCCGACTTGTCTCCAAGGGGATATTGCTGCCTCGGGCAGGTTATGGTCGTTCACCTGTGAGTCTAGATCTTCGAACCCGACGCAAAACTGTGAGTTAATTATAACGTTAAGGGCCTCCTAATGACGATGGAACACTCAAATTGCGGTGAGATTCAATACATCGTCCACCAGCCGACATGTCTTCAAGGGGATAATGCTGCCTCGGGCACCTTCTGGTCGTTCTCCTACGAGTCTTGATTTACGAATCCGACGCATAACTGATAGTTAATTGTAACGTTGAGGGCCTCTCAATGATGATGGAACACTAAAATTACGTTGAGTTTCAATATATCGTTCTCCAGCCGACTTGTCTCCAAGGGGATATTGCTGCCTCGGGCACCTTATGGTCGTTCTCCTGTGAGTCTAGTTTTTCGAACCCGACGCAAAACTGAGAGTTAATTATAACGTTCAGGGCCACCTATTGACGATGGAACACTCAAATTGCGTCGAGATTCGATACATCGTCCTCCAGCCGACTTGTCTCCAAGGGGATAAAGCTGCCTCGGGCACCATATGGTCCGTCTCCTGTGAGCCTAGATTTTCGAATCCGACGCGAAACTGATAGTTAATTGTAACGCTCAGGGCCTCCTAATGACGATGGAACACTCAAATTGCGTAGAGATTTAATACATTGTCCTCCAGCCGACTTGTCTCCAAGGGGATATTGCTGCCTCGGGCACCTCGTGGCCGTTCTCCTTTGAGTCTTGATTTACGTATCCGACGCATAACTGATAGTTTAATTGTAGCGTTCAGGGCCTCCTAATGATGATTGAACACTCAAATTACGTCGAGATTCAATATATCGTCCTCCAGCCAACTTGTCTCCTGTCTGCATCGGGCACCTTATGGCCGTTCTCCTGTGAGTCTAGATTTTCGAATCCCACGCGAAACTGATAGTTAATTGTAACGTTCAGGGCCTCCTAATGACGATGGAACACTCAAATTGCGTCGCCATTCAATTCATCGTCCTCCAGGCGACTTGTCTCCAAGGGCCTATTGCTGCCTCGGGCACCTTATGGTCGTTCTCTTCTGAGTCTACATTTTCGAATCCGACGCAAAACTGATAGTTAATTGTAATGTTCAGGGCCTCCTAAGGACGATGGAACACTCAAATTGCGTCGAGATTCAATACATCGTCCTCCAGCCGACTTGCCTCCAAGGGTCTATTGTTGCCTCGGGCGCCTTTTGGTCGTCCTCCTGTGAGTCTAGATTTTCGAATCCGACGCATAATTGATAGTTAATTGTAACGTTCACGGCGTCCTAATGATGATGGAACACTCAAATTGCGTCGAAATTCAATACATCGTCCTCCAGCCGACATGTCTCCAAGGGTCTATTGCTGCCTCTGGCACCTTATGGTCCGACTCCTGAGAGTCTAGATTTTCGAATCCGACGCAAAACTGATAGATAATAGTAACGTTCAGGGCCTCCTAATGACGATGGGACACTCTAATTGCGTCGAGAATCAATACATCGGCCTCCCTCCGACTTATCTCCAAGGGTCTATTGTTGCCTCGGGCGTCTTGTGGTCGTTCTCCTGTGAGTCTAGATTATCGAATCCGACGCAAAACTGATAGTATATTGTAACGTTCAGGGCCTCCTAATGACGATGGAACACTCAAATTGCGTCGAGATTCAATACATCGTCCTCCAGCCGACTTGCCTCCAAGGGTCTATTGTTGCCTCGGGCGCCTTTTCGTCGTCCTCCTGTAAGTCTATATTTTCAAATCCGACGCAAAAGTGATAGTTAATTGTAACGTTCAGGTCTTCGTAATGACGATGGAACACTCAAATTGCGTCGAGATTCAATACATCGTCCTCCAGTCGACTTGTCTCCAAGGGTCTATTGCTGCCTCGGGCACCTTATTGTAGTTCCCCTGTGAGTCTAGATTGCCGAATCCGACGCAAAACTGATAGTTAATTGTAACGTTCAGGGCCTCCTAATGACGATGGAACACTCAAATTGCGTCGATATTCAATACATCGTCCTTCAGCCGACTTGTCTCCAAGGGTCTATTGCTGCCTCGGGCACCTCATGGTCGTTCTCCTGTGAGTCTAGATTTTCGAATCCGACGCAAAACTGATAGTTAATTGAATCCTTCAGGGCCTCCTAATGACGATGGAACACTCAAATTGCTTCGAGATTTTACACATAGTCCTCCAGGCTACTTGTCTCCAAGCGGATATTGCTGCCTCGGGCACCATATGGTCCGTCTCCCGTGAGTCTAGATATTCATATCCGAAGCGAAACTGATAGTTAATTGTAACGTTCAGGGCCTCCTAATGACGATGGAACACCCAAATTGTGTCGAGATTCCATACATCGTCCTCCAGCCGACTTGTCTCCAAGGGGATATTGCAGCCTCGGGCACCCTATGGTCGTTCTCCTGTGAGTGTAGATTATCGAATCCGGCGCAAAACTGATACTTAATTGTAACGTACAGGGCCTCGTAATGACGATGGAACACTCAAATTGCGTCGGGATTCAAAACATCGTCCTCCAGCCGACTTGTCTCTAAGGGGATATTGCTGCCACGGGCACCATATAGTCCGGCTACTGTGAGTCTAGATTTTTGAATCCGACGCGAAACTGATTGTTAATTGTAACGTTCATGGCCTCCTAATGACGATCGAACACTCAAATTGCGTCGAAATTCAATACATCGTCCTCCAGCCGACTTGTCTCCAAGGGGATATTGCTGCCTCGGGCACCTTTTGGTCGTTCTCCTGTGAGTCTAGATTTACGAATCCGACGCATAACTGATAGTTAATTGTAATGTTCAGGGCCTCCTAATGACGATGGAACACTCAAATTACGTCGAGATTCAATATATCCTCCTCCAGCCGACTTGTCTCCAAGGGGATATTGCTGCCTCGGGCACCTTATTGTCGTTCTCCTGTGAGTCTAGATTTTCAAATCCGACGCAAAACTGAGAGTTAATTATAACGTTCAGGGCCTCCTAATGACGCTGGAACACTCAAATTGCGGCGAGATTCAATACTTCGTCCTCCAGCTGACTTGTCTTCAAGGGGATATTGCTGCCTCGGACACCATACGGTCCGTCTCTTGTGAGTCTAGATTTTCGAATCCGACGCGATACTGATAGTTAATTGTAACGTTCAGGGCCTCCTAATGACGATGGAACACTTAAATTGCGTCGGGATTCAATACATCGTCCTCCAGCAAACTTGTCTCCAAGGGGATATTGCTGCCTCGGGCACCTTGTTGTCGTTCTCCTGTGAGTCCAGATTTTCGAAAGCGATGCAAAACTGATAGTTAATTGTAACGTTCAGGGCCTCCTAATGACGATGGATCGTTCAAATTGCTTCCAGATTCAATACATCGTCCTCCAGCCGACTTTTCTCCAAGGGGATATTGCTGCCTCGGGCACCTTATGGTCGTTCTCCTGTGAGTCTAGATTGTCGAATCAGACGCAAAACTAATAGTTAATTGTTACGTCCAGGGCCTCTTAATGACGATTGAACACTCAAATTGCGTCGAGATTCAATACATCGTCCTTCAGCCGACTTGTCTCCAAGGGTCTATTGATGCCTCGGGCGCCTTTTGGTTGTCCTCCTGTAAGTCTAGATTTTCGAATCCGACGCATAACTGATAGTTAATTGTAACGTTCAGGTCTTCGTAATTACGATGGAACACTCAAATTGCGTCGAGATTCAATACATCGTCCTCCAGCCGACTTGTCTCCAAGTGGATATCGCTGCCTCGGGCACCTTATGGACTGTCTCCTGTGAGCCTTGATTTTCGAATCCGACGCAAAACTGATAGTTAATTGTATCGTTCAGAGCCTCCTATTGACGATGTAACACTCAAAGTGCGTCGAGATTCAATACATCGTTCTGCAGCCGACTTGTCTCTACGGGGTTATTGCTGCCTCGGGCACCATATAGTCCGGCTCCTGTGAGTCTAGATTTCCGAATCCGACGCAAAACTGATAGTTAATTGTAACGTTCATGGCCTCCTAGTGACGATGGAACACTCAAATTTCGTCGAAATTCAATACATCGTCCTTAGACGACTTGTGTCCAAAGGTCTATTGCTGCCTCTGGCATTTTATGGTCGTGGTCCTGTGAGTGTAGATTTACGAATCCGTCGCGAAACTGATAGCTAATTGTAACGTTCAGGGGCTCCTAATGACGATGGAACAATCAAATTGCGTCGAGATTCAATACATATTCCTCCAGGCAACTTGTCTCCAAGGGTCTATTGCTGCCTCGTGCACCTTGTAGTCGTTCTCGTGTGATTCTAGATTTACGATTCCGACGCATAACTGATAGTTAATTGTAACGTTCAGGGCCTCCTAATGACGATGGAAAACTCAAATTGCGTCGAGATTCAATACATCGTCCTCCAGCCGACTTGTCTGCAAGGGTCTATTGCTGCCTCGGGCACCTTATTGTCGTTCTCCTGTGAGTCCAGATTGTCGAATCAGACGCAAAACTACACTCCTGGAAATGGAAAAGGAACACATTGACACCGGTGTGTCAGACCCACCATACTTGCTCCGGACACTGCGAGACGGCTGTACAAGCAATGATCACACGCACGGCACAGCGGACACACCAGGAACCGCGGTGTTGGCCGTCGAATGGCGCTAGCTGCGCAGCATTTGTGCACCGCTGCCGTCAGTGTCAGCCAGTTTGCCGTGGCATACGGAGCTCCATCGCAGTCTTTAACACTGGTAGCATGCCGCGACAGCGTGGACGTGAACCGTATGTGCAGTTGACGGACTTTGAGCGAGGGCGTATAGTGGGCATGCGGGAGGCCGGGTGGACGTACCGCCGAATTGCTCAACACGTGGGACGTGAGGTCTCCACAGTACATCGATGTTGTCGCCAGTGGTCGGCGGAAGGTGCACGTGCCCGTCGACCTGGGACCAGGCCGCAGCGACGCATGGATGCACGCCAAGACCATAGGATCCTACGCAGTGCCGTAGGGGACCGCACCGCCACTTCCCAGCAAATTAGGGACACTGTTGCTCCTGGGGTATCGGCGAGGACCATTGGCAACCGTCTCCATGAAGCTGGGCTACGGTCCCGCACACCGTAAGGCCGTCTTCCGCTCTCGCCCCAACATCGTGCAGCCCGCCTCCAGTGGTGTCGCGACAGGCGTGAATGGAGGGACGAATGGAGACGTGTCGTCTTCAGCGATGAGAGTCGCTTCTGCATTGGTGCCAATGATGGTCGTATGCGTGTTTGGCGCCGTGCAGGTGAGCGCCACAATCAGGACTGCATACGACCGAGGCACACAGGGCCAACACCCGGCATCATGGTGTGGGGAGCGATCTCCTACACTGGCCGTACACCACTGGTGATCGTCGAGGGGACACTGAATAGTGCACGGTACATCCAAACCGTCATCGAACCCATCGTTCTACCATTCCTAGACCGGCAAGGGAACTTGCTGTTCCAACAGGACAATGCACGTCCGCATGTATCCCGTGCCACCCAACGTGCTCTAGAAGGTGTAAGTCAACTACCCTGGCCAGCAAGATCTCCGGATCTGTCCCCCGTTGAGCATGTTTGGGACTGGATGAAGCGTCGTCTCACGCGGTCTGCACGTCCAGCACGAACGCTGGTCCAACTGAGGCGCCAGGTGGAAATGGCATGGCAAGCCGTTCCACAGGACTACATCCAGCATCTCTACGATCGTCTGCATGGGAGAATAGCAGCCTGCATTGCTGCAAAAGGTGGATATACACTGTACTAGTGCCGACATTGTGCATGCTCTGTTGCCTGTGTCTATGTGCCTGTGGTTCTGTCAGTGTGATCATGTGATGTATCTGACCCCAGGAATGTGTCAATAAAGTTTCCCCTTCCTGGGACAATGAATTCACGGTGTTCTCATTTCAATTTCCAGGAGTGTAATAGTTAATTGTTACGTCCAGGGCCTCTTAATGACGATGGAACCCACAAATTACGTCGAGATTCAATATATCGTCCTCCAGCCGACTTGTCTCCAAGGGGATATTGCTGCCTCGGGCACCTTATGGTCGTTCTTCTGTGAGTCTAGATTTTCGAATCCGACACAATACTGATAGTTAATTGTATCGTTCAGGGCCTCCTAATGACGATGGAACACTCAAATTGCGTCGCAATTCAATACATCGTCCTCCAGCAGACTTGTCGCCAAGGGTCTATTGCTGCCTCGGGTACCTTATGGTCGTTCTTCTCTGAGTCATGATTATGGAATCCGACGCAAAACAGACAGTTAATTGTAACGTTCAGAGCCTCCTAAAGACGATGGAAAACTCAAATTGCGTCGAGATTCAATACATCGTCCTCCAGCCGACTTGTCTCCAAGGGTCTATTGCTGCCTCGGGCACCTTATGGTCGTTCTCCAGTGAGTCTAGTTCTTCATATCCGACGCAAAACTGATAGTTAATTGTAACGTTCAGGGCCTCCTAATGACGATGGAACATTCAAATTGCGTCGCGATTCAATACATCGTCCTCCAGGCGACTTGTCTCCAGTGGTCTATTGCTGCCTCGGGCACCTTATGGTCGTTCTCTAGTGAGTCTAGTGTATGCAATCCGACGCAAAACTGATAGTTAAATGTAACGTTCAGAGCCTCCTAATGACGATGGAACACTCAAATTCCGTCGAGATTCAATACATCGACCTCCAGCCGACTTGTCTCCAAGGGTCTATTGCTGCCTCGGGCACCTTATGGTCGTTCTCCTGTGAATCTAGATTTTCGAATCCGCGCAAAACTGATAGTTAATTGTAACGTTCAGGGCCTCCTGATGACGATGGAACGCTCAAATTTCGTCGAGTTTCAATACATCGTCCTTCAGCCGACTTGTCTCCATGGGTCTATTGGTGCCTCGGGCATCTCATGGTCGTTGTCCTGTGACTCTAGATTTTCGAATCCGACGCAAAACTAATAGTTAATTGTAACTTTCACGGCCTCCTAATGACGATGGAACACTCAAATTGTTTCGAGATTCCATACATCGTCTTCCAGCCGACTTGTCTCCAAGGGGATATTGCTGCCTCGGGCACCTTATGGTCCGTCTCCTGTGAGTCTAGATTTTCGAATCCGACCCAAAACAGATGGTTAATTGTAACGTTCAGGGCCTCCTAATGACGATGGAACACTCAAATTGCGTCGAGATTCAGTACATCGTCCTTCAGCCGACTTGCTCCAAGGATCTATTGGTGCCTCGGGCACCTCATGGTCGTTCTCCTGTGACTCTAGATTTTCGAATCCGACGCAAAACTAATAGTTAATTGTAACGTTGAGAGCCTCCTAATGACGATGGAACACTCAAATTGCTTCGAGATTCCACACATCGTCCTCCAGCCGACTTTTCTCCAAGGAGATATTGCTGCCTCGGGCACCTTATGGTCGTTCTCCTGTGAGTCTTGATTATGGAATCCGACGAAAAACTGATAGTTAATTGTAACGTTCAGTGCCTCCTAATGACGATGGAACACCCAAATTGCGTCGAGATTCAATACATCGTCCTCCAGCCGACTTGTCTCCAAGGGTCTATTGGTTCCACGGGCACCTCATGGTCGTTCTCCTGTGCCTCTAGATTTTTGAATCCGACGCAAAACTAATAGTTAATTGTAACGTTCAGGGCCTACTAATGACGATGGAATACTCAAATTGCGTCGAGATTCAATACATCGCCCTTCAGCCGACTTGTCTCCAAGGGTCGATTGGTACATCGGGCACCTGATGGTCGTTCTCCTGTGACTCTAGATTTTCGAATCCGACGCAAAGCTAATAGTTAATTGTAACGTTCAGGGCCTCCTAATGACGATGGAACACTCAAATTGCTTCGAGATTCCGTACATCGTCTTCCAGCTGACTTGTCTCCAAGGGGATATTGCTGCCTCGGGCACCTTATGGTCTGTCTCCTGTGAGTCTAGATTTTTGAATCCGAAGCAAAACAGATGGTTAATTGTAACGGTCATGGCCTCCTAATGTCGATGGAACACTCAAATTGCGCTTAGATTCAATACATCGGCCTCCAGCCGACTGGTCTCCAAGGGGATATTGCTGCCGCGGGTACCTTATGGTCGTTCTCCTGTGAGTGTAGATTTTCGAATCCGACGCAAAACTCATAGTTAGATGTAACGTTCACGGCCTCCTAATGACCATGGAACACTCAAATTGCGTCGAGATTCAATACATATTCCTCCAGGCGATATGTCTCCAAGGGTCTATTGCTGCCTCGGGCACCTTATGATCGTTCTCCTCAGAGTCTACAATTTCGAACCCGACGCAAAACTGATAGCTAATTGTAACGTTCAGGGCCTCCTAATGACGATGGAACACTCAAATTGCCTCGAGATTCAATACATCGGCCTCCAGCCGACTTGTCTGCAAGGGGATATTGCTGCCGCGGGCACCTTATGGTCGTTCTCCTGTGAGTGTAGATTTTCGAATCCGACGCAAAACTGATAGTTAGATGTAACGTTCACGGCCTCCTAATGACAATGGAACACCCAAATTGCTTCGAAATTCAATACATCGTCCTCCAGCCGACTTGCCTCCAAGGGTCTATTGCTGCCTCGGGCACCTTATTGTCGTTCTCCTGTGAGTCTAGATAATCGAATTCGACGCAAAACTGATAGTTAATTGTTACGTTCAGGGCCTCCTAATGACGATGGGACACTCAAATTGCGTCGAGATTCAATACATCGTCCTTCAGCCGACTTGTCTCCAAGGGGATATTGCTGCCTCGGGCACATTATGGGCGTCCTCCTGTGACTCAAGATTTTCGAATCCGACGCAAAACTGATAGTTAATTGTAACGTTCAGGGCCTCCTAATGACGATGGAACATTCAAATTGCGTCTCGATTCAATACATCGTCCTCCAGCCGACTTGTAGCTAAGGGTCTATTGCTGCCTCGGGCATCCTATTGTCGTTCTCCTGTGAGTCTAGATTGTCGAATCCGACTCAAAATGGATAGTTAATAGTAACGTTCATGGCCTCCTAGTGACGTTGGAGCACTCAAATTTCGTCGAAATTCAATACATCGTCCTTAGACGACTTGTGTCCAAGGGTCTATTGCTGCCTCTGGCATTTTATGGTCGTGGTCCTGTGAGTGTAGATTTACGAATCCGTCGCGAAACTGATAGTTAATTGTAACGTTCAGGGGCTCCTAATGACGATGGAACAATCAAATTGCGTCGAGATTCAATACATAGTCCTCCAGGCAACTTGTCTCCAAGGGTCTATTGCTGCCTCGTGCACCTTGTAGTCGTTCTCCTGTGATTCTAGATTTACGATTCCGACGCATAACTGATAGTTAATTGTAACGTTCAGGGCCTCCTAATGACGATGGAAAACTCAAGTTGCGTCGAGATTCAATACATCGTCCTCCAGCCGACTTGTCTGCAAGGGTCTATTGCTGCCTCGGGCACCTTATTGTCGTTCTCCTGTGAGTCTAGATTGTCGAATCAGACGCAAAACTACACTCCTGGAAATGGAAAAAAGAACACATTGACACCGGTGTGTCAGACCCACCATACTTGCTCCGGACACTGCGAGACGGCTGTACAAGCAATGATCACACGCACGGCACAGCGGACACACCAGGAACCGCGGTGTTGGCCGTCGAATGGCGCTAGCTGCGCAGCATTTGTGCACCGCTGCCGTCAGTGTCAGCCAGTTTGCCGTGGCATACGGAGCTCCATCGCAGTCTTTAACACTGGTAGCATGCCGCGACAGCGTGGACGTGAACCGTATGTGCAGTTGACGGACTTTGAGCGAGGGCGTATAGTGGGCATGCGGAAGGCCGGGTGGACGTACCACCGAATTGCTCAACACGTGGGACGTGAGGTCTCCACAGTACATCGATGTTGTCGCCAGTGGTCGGCGGAAGGTGCACGTGCCCGTCGACCTGGGACCAGGCCGCAGCGACGCATGGATGCACGCCAAGACCATAGGATCCTACGCAGTGCCGTAGGGGACCGCACCGCCACTTCCCAGCAAATTAGGGACACTGTTGCTCCTGGGGTATCGGCGAGGACCATTGGCAACCGTCTCCATGAACCTGGGCTACGGTCCCGCACACCGTAAGGCCGTCTTCCGCTCTCGCCCCAACATCGTGCAGCCCGCCTCCAGTGGTGTCGCGACAGGCGTGAATGGAGGGACGAATGGAGACGTGTCGTCTTCAGCGATGAGAGTCGCTTCTGCATTGGTGCCAATGATGGTCGTATGCGTGTTTGGCGCCGTGCAGGTGAGCGCCACAATCAGGACTGCATACGACCGAGGCACACAGGGCCAACACCCGGCATCATGGTGTGGGGAGCGATCTCCTACACTGGCCGTACACCACTGGTGATCGTCGAGGGGACACTGAATAGTGCACGGTACATCCAAACCGTCATCGAACCCATCGTTCTACCATTCCTAGACCGGCAAGGGAACTTGCTGTTCCAACAGGACAATGCACGTCCGCATGTATCCCGTGCCACCCAACGTGCTCTAGAAGGTGTAAGTCAACTACCCTGGCCAGCAAGATCTCCGGATCTGTCCCCCGTTGAGCATGTTTGGGACTGGATGAAGCGTCGTCTCACGCGGTCTGCACGTCCAGCACGAACGCTGGTCCAACTGAGGCGCCAGGTGGAAATGGCATGGCAAGCCGTTCCAAGGGACTACATCCAGCATCTCTACGATCGTCTGCATGGGAGAATAGCAGCCTGCATTGCTCCAAAAGGTGGATATACACTGTACTAGTGCCGACATTGTGCATGCTCTGTTGCCTGTGTCTATGTGCCTGTGGTTCTGTCAGTGTGATCATGTGATGTATCTGACCCCAGGAATGTGTCAATAAAGTTTCCCCTTCCTGGGACAATGAATTCACGGTGTTCTCATTTCAATTTCCAGGAGTGTAATAGTTAATTGTTACGTCCAGGGCCTCTTAATGACGATGGAACCCACAAATTACGTCGAGATTCAATATATCGTCCTCCAGCCGACTTGTCTCCAAGGGGATATTGCTGCCTCGGGCACCTTATGGTCGTTCTTCTGTGAGTCTAGATTTTCGAATCCGACACAATACTGATAGTTAATTGTAACGTTCAGGGCCTCCTAATGACGATGGAAAACTCAAATTGCGTCGAGATTCAATACATCGTCCTCCAGCCGACTTGTCTCCAAGGGTCTATTGCTGCCTCGGGCACCTTATGGTCGTTCTCCAGTGAGTCTAGTTCTTCATATCCGACGCAAAACTGATAGTTAATTGTAACGTTCAGGGCCTCCTAATGACGATGGAACATTCAAATTGCGTCGCGATTCAATACATCGTCCTCCAGGCGACTTGTCTCCAGTGGTCTATTGCTGCCTCGGGCACCTTATGGTCGTTCTCTAGTGAGTCTAGTTTATGGAATCCGACGCAAAACTGATAGTTAAATGTAACGTTCAGAGCCTCCTAATGACGATGGAACACTCAAATTCCGTCGAGATTCAATACATCGACCTCCAGCCGACTTGTCTCCAAGGGTCTATTGCTGCCTCGGGCACCTTATGGTCGTTCTCCTGTGAATCTAGATTTTCGAATCCGCGCAAAACTGATAGTTAATTGTAAAGTTCAGGGCCTCCTGATGACGATGGAACGCTCAAATTTCGTCGAGTTTCAATACATCGTCCTTCAGCCGACTTGTCTCCAAGAGTCTATTGGTGCCTCGGGCATCTCATGGTCGTTGTCCTGTGACTCTAGATTTTCGAATCCGACGCAAAACTAATAGTTAATTGTAACTTTCACGGCCTCCTAATGACGATGGAACACTCAAATTGTTTCGAGATTCCATACATCGTCTTCCAGCCGACTTGTCTCCAAGGGGATATTGCTGCCTCGGGCACCTTATGGTCCGTCTCCTGTGAGTCTAGATTTTCGAATCCGACCCAAAACAGATGGTTAATTGTAACGTTCAGGGCCTCCTAATGACGATGGAACACTCAAATTGCGTCGAGATTCAGTACATCGTCCTTCAGCCGACTTGCTCCAAGGATCTATTGGTGCCTCGGGCACCTCATGGTCGTTCTCCTGTGACTCTAGATTTTCGAATCCGACGCAAAACTAATAGTTAATTGTAACGTTGAGAGCCTCCTAATGACGATGGAACACTCAAATTGCTTCGAGATTCCACACATCGTCCTCCAGCCGACTTTTCTCCAAGGAGATATTGTTGCCTCGGGCACCTTATGGTCGTTCTCCTGTGAGTCTTGATTATGGAATCTGACGAAAAACTGATAGTTAATTGTAACGTTCAGTGCCTCCTAATGACGATGGAACACCCAAATTGCGTCGAGATTCAATACATCGTCCTCCAGCCGACTTGTCTCCAAGGGTCTATTGGTTCCACGGCCACCTCATGGTCGTTCTCCTGTGCCTCTAGATTTTTGAATCCGACGCAAAACTAATAGTTAATTGTAACGTTCAAGGCCTACTAATGACGATGGAATACTCAAATTGCGTCGAGATTCAATACATCGCCCTTCAGCCGACTTGTCTCCAAGGGTCGATTGGTACATCGGGCACCTCATGGTCGTTCTCCTGTGACTCTAGATTTTCGAATCCGACGCAAAGCTAATAGTTAATTGTAACGTTCAGGGCCTCCTAATGACGATGGAACACTCAAATTGCTTCGAGATTCCATACATCGTCTTCCAGCCGACTTGTCTCCAAGGGGATATTGCTGCCTCGGGCACCTTATGGTCTGTCTCCTGTGAGTCTAGATTTTTGAATCCGAAGCAAAACAGATGGTTAATTGTAACGGTCATGGCCTCCTAATGTCGATGGAACACTCAAATTGCGTTTAGATTCAATACATCGGCCTCCAGCCGACTGGTCTCCAAGGGGATATTGCTGCCGCGGGTACCTTATGGTCGTTCTCCTGTGAGTGTAGATTTTCGAATCCGACGCAAAACTCATAGTTAGAAGTAACGTTCAGGGCCTCCTAATGACCATGGAACACTCGAATTGCGTCGCGATTCAATACATATTCCTCCAGGCGACTTGTCTCCAAGGGTCTATTGCTGCCTCGGGCACCTTATGATCGTTCTCCTCAGAGTCTACAATTTCGAACCCGACGCAAAACTGATAGTTAATTGTAACGTTCAGGGCCTCCTAATGACGATGGAACCCACAAATTACGTCGAGATTCAATATATCGTATTCCAGCCGACTTGTCTCCAAGGGGATATTGCTGCCTCGGGCACCTTTTGGTCGTTCTCCTGTGAGTCTAGATTTTCGAATCCGACACGATACTGATAGTTAATTGTAACGTTCAGGGCCTCCTAATGACGATGGAACACTCAAATTGCGTCGCAATTCAATACATCGTCCTCCAGCAGACTTGTCTCCAAGGGTCTATTGCTGCCTCGTGCACCTTATGGTCGTTCTTCTCTGAGTCATGATTATGGAATCCGACGCAAAACAGACAGTTAATTGTAACGTTCAGAGCCTCCTAATGACGATGGAAAACTCAAATTGCGTCGAGATTCAATACATCGTCCTCCAGCCGACTTGTCTAAAAGGGTCTATTGCTGCCTCCGGCACCTTATGGTCGTTCTCCAGTGAGTCTAGATTTTCATATCCGACGCAAAACTGATAGTTAATTGTAACGTTCAGGGCCTCCTAATGACGATGGAACATTCAATTTGCGTCGCGATTCAATACATCGTCCACCAGCCTTCCTGTCTCCTAGGATCTATTGTTGGCTCGGGCGCCTTCTGGTCGTCCTCCTGTAAGTCTAGATTTTCGAATCCGACGCATAACTGATAGTTAATTGTAACGTTCAGGTGTTCGTAATGACAATGGAACACTCAAATTGCTTCGCGATTCAATACATCGTCCTCCAAGCGACTTGTCTCCAGTGGTCTATTGCTGCCTCGGGCACCTTATGGTCGTTCTCTTGTGAGTCTTGATTGTGGAATCCGACGCAAAACTGATAGTTAAATGTAACGTTCAGAGCCTCCTAATGAAGAAGGAACACTCCAATTCCGTCGAGATTCAATACATCGACCTCCAGCCGACTTGTCTCCAAGGGTCTATTGCTGCCTCGGGCTCCTTATGGTCGTTCTCCTGTGAATCTAGATTTTCGAATCCGCGCAAAACTGATAGTTAATTGTAACGTTCAGGGCCTCCTGATGACGATGGAACACTCAAAATGCGTCGAGTTTCAATACATCGTCCTTCAGCCGACTTGTCTCCAAGGGTCTATTGGTGCCTCGGGCATCTCATGGTCGTTGTCCTGTGACTCTAGATTTTCGAATCCGACGCAAAACTAATAGTTGATTGTAACTTTCAGGGCCTCCTAATGACGATGGAACACTCAAATTGTTTCGAGATTCCATACATCGTCCTCCAGTCGACTTGTCTCCAAGGGGATATTGCTGCCTCGGGCACCTAATGGTCCGTCCCCTGTGAGTCTAGATTCTCGAATCCGACGCAAAACAGATGGTTAATTGTAACGTTCATGGCCTCCTAATGTCGCTGGAACACTCAAATTGCGTCGAGATTTAATACATCTTCCTGCAGCCGACTTGTCTCCAAGGGGATATTGCTGCCGCGGGCACCTTATGGTCGTTCTCCTGTGAGTCTAGATTTTCGATTCCGACGCTAAATTGATAGTTAATTGTAACTTTCAGGGCCTCCTAATGACGATGGAACACTCAAATTGCGTCGAGATTCGGTACATCGTCCTTCAGCCGACTTGCTCCAAGGATCTATTGGTGCCTCGGGCACCTCATGGTCGTTCTCCTGTGACTCTAGATTTTCGAATCCGACGCAAAACTAATAGTTAATTGTAACGTTCAGGGCCTCCTAATGACGATGGAACACTCAAATTGCTTCGAGATTCCATACATCGTCCTCCAGCCGACTTTTCTCCAAGGAGATATTGCTGCCTCGGGCACCTTATGGTCGTTCTCCTGTGAGTCTTGATTATGGAATCCGACGAAAAACTGATAGTTAATTGTAACGTTCAGTGCCTCCTAATGACGATGGAACACCCAAATTGCGTCGAGATTCAATACATCGTCCTCCAGCCGACTTGTCTCCAATGGTCTATTGCTGCCTCGGGCACCTTATGGTCGTTCTCCTGTCAGTCTCGATTTTCGAATACGACGCAAAACTGATAGGTAATTGTAACGTTCAGGGCCTCCTAATGACGATTGAACACTCAAATTGCGTCGAGATTCAATACATCGTCCTTCAGCCGACTTGTCTCCAAGGGTCTATTGGTTCCACGGGCACCTCATGGTCGTTCTCCTGTGCCTCTAGATTTTTGAATCCGACGCAAAACTAATAGTTAATTGTAACGTTCAGGGCCTACTAATGACGATGGAATACTCAAATTGCGTCGAGATTCAATACATCGTCCTTTAGCCGACTTGTCTCCAAGGGTCGATTGGTACATCGGGCACCTCATGGTCGTTCTCCTGTGACTCTAGATTTTCGAATCCGACGCAAAGCTAATAGTTAACTACAACGTTCAGGGCCTTTTAATGACGATGGAAAACTCAAATTGCTTCGAGATTCCATACATCGTCTTCCAGCCGACTTGTCTCCAAGGGGATATTGCTGCCTCGGGCACCTTATGGTCTGTCTCCTGTGCGTCTAGATTTTCGAATCCGACGCAAAAAAGATGTTTAGTTGTAACGGTCATGGCCTCCTAATGTCGATGGAACTCTCAAATTGCGTCGAGATTCAATTCATCGGCCTCCAGCCGACTTGTCTGCAAGGGGATATTGCTGCCGCGGGCACCTTATGGTCGTTCTCCTGTGAGTGTAGATTTTCGAATCCGACGCAAAACTGATAGTTAGATGTAACGTTCAGGGCCTCCTAATGACAATGGAACACCCAAATTGCTTCGAAATTCAATACATCGTCCTTCAAACGACTTGTCTCTAAGTGTCTATTGCTGCCTCGGGCACCTTGTGATCGTTCTCCTGTGAGTCTTGATTATGGAATCCGACGCAAAACTTATAGTTAATTGTAACGTTCAGAGCCTCCTAATAACGATGGAACACTCAGATTGCGTCTAGATTGAATACATCGTCCTCCAGCCGACTTGTCTGCAAGGGTCCATTGGTGCGTCGGGCACCTTATGGTCTGTCTCCTGTGAGTCTAGATTTTCGAATCCGACGCAAAACGGATGGTTAATTGTAACGGTCATGGCCTCCTAATGTCGATGGAACACTCAAATTGCGTCGAGATTCAATACATCGTCCTCCAGCCGACTTGCCTCCAAGTGTCTATTGCTGCTTCGGGCACCTTATTGTCGTTCTCCTGTGAGTCTAGATAATCGAATTCGACGCAAAACTGATAGTTAATTGTTACGTTCAGGGCCTCCTAATGACGATGGGACACTCAAATTGCGTCGACATTCAATACATCGTCCTTCAGCCGACTTATCTCCAAGGGGATATTGCTGCCTCGGGCACATTATGGTCGTCCTCCTGTGACTCAAGATTTTCGAATCCGACGCAAAACTGATAGTTAATTGTAACAATCAGGGCCTCCTAATGACGATGGAACATTCAAGTTGCGTCTCGATTCAATACATCGTCCGCCAGCCGACTTGTCTCCAAGGGTCTATTGTTGCCTCGGGCGCCTCTTGGTCGTCCTCCTGTGAGTCTAGATCTTCGAATCCGACGCATAACTGATAGTTAATTGTAACGTTCAGGGCATCCTAATGATGATGGAACACTCAAATTGCGTCGAGATTCGATACATCCTCCTCCAGCCGATTTGTCTCTAAGGTAATTTTCCTGCCTCGGGCACCTTATGGTCCGTCTCCTGTGAGTCTAGATTTTCGAATCCGACGCAAATCAGATGGTTAACTGTAACGTTCATGGCCTCCTAATGACGATGGAACACTCAAATTGCGTCGAGATTCAATACATCGTCCTCCAGTCGAATTGTCTCCAAGGGTCTACTGCTGCCTCTGGCATCTTATGGTCGTGCTCCTCTGAGTCTAGATTTTCGAATCCGACGCGAAACTGATTGTTAATTGTAATGTTCAGGAACTCCTAATGACGATGGAACACTCAAATTGCGTCGCGATTCAATACATCGTCCTCCAGCCGACTTGCTTCCAAGGGTCTATTGTTGCCTCGGGCGCCTTTTGGTCGTTCTCCTGTGAGTCTAAATTTTCGAATCCGACGAGAAACTGATAGTTAATTGTAGCGTTCAGGAGCTCCTAATGGCGATGGAACAATCAAATTGCGTCGAGATTCAATACATCGTCTTCCAGGCGTCTTGTCTCCTTGGGTCTATTGCTGCCGTGGGCACCTTATGATCGTTCAATTCTGAATCTACATTTTCAAATCCGACGCAAAACGGATAGTTAATTGTAACGTTCAGGGCCTCCTAATGACGATGGAAGACTCAAATTGCGTCGCGATTCAATCCATCGTCCTCCAGCCGACGTGTCTTCAATGGTCTATTGTTGCCTCGAGCGCGTTTTGGTCGTTCTCCTGTGAGCCTACATTATTGAATCCGACGCGAAACTGAAAGTAAATTATACCGTTCACGGCCTCCTAATGACGATGGACAATCAAACTGCGGCGAGATTCAATACATCGTCCTCCAGCCGACTTGCCTTCAAGGGGATACCGCTGCCTTGGGTACCATACGGTCCGTCTCTTGTGAGTCAAGATTTTCGTATCCGACGCGAAACTGATAGTTTATTGCATCGATCAGGGCCTCCTAATAACGATGGATCACTCAAATTGCGTCGAGATTCAATACATCGTCCTGCAGCCGACTTGCCTCCAAGGATCTACTGCTGCCTCGCGCACCTTATTGTCGTTCTCCTGTGAGTCTAGATTGTCGAATCCGACGCAAAACTGATAGTTAATTGTAACGTTCAGGGCCTCCTAATGACGATGGAACACTGAAAATCCGTCGAGATTCAATACATCGTTTTTCAGCCGACTTGTCTCCAAGGGTCTATTGCTGCCTCGGGCATCTTATGTTCGTTGTCCTGTGAGTCTAGATTTTCGAATCCGACGCAAAACTGATAGTGAATTGTAACATTCACGGCCTCCTAATGACGATGGAACATTCAAATTGCGTCGCGATTCAATACATCGTCCTCCAGACGACTTGACTCCAAGGGTCTATTGTTGTCTCGGGCGCCTTTTGGTCGTCCTCCAGTGAGTCTAGACTTTCGAATCCGACGCATAACTGATAGTTAATTGTAACGTTCAGGGCCTAATAATGACGATGGAACATTCAAAATGCGTCGATATTCAATACATCGTCCTCCAGGCGACTTGTCTCCAAGGATCTATTGCTGCCTCGGGCACCTTATTGTCGTTCTCCTGTGAGTCTGGATTGTCGAATCCGACGCAAAACTGTTAGTTAATTGTAACGTTCAGGGCCTCCTAATGACGATGGAAGACTCAAATTGCGTCGAGATTCAATACATCGTTCTTCAGCCGACTTGTCTCCAAGGGTCTATTGCTGCCTCGGGCATCTTATGTTCGTTGTCCTGTGAGTCTAGATTATCGAATCCGACGCAAAACTGATACTTAATTGTAACGTTTAGGGCCTCCTAATGACGATGGAACATTCAAATTGCGTCGCGATTCAATCCATCGTCCTCCAGCCGACTTGTCTCTAAGGGTATATTGTTGCCTCGGGCGCCTCTTTGTCGTCCTCCTGTGAGTCTAGATTGTCGAATCCGACGCAAAACTGATAGTTAATTGTAACGTTCAGGGCCTCCTAATGACAATGGAACACTCAAATTGCGTCGAGATTCAATACATCGTTCTTCTGCCGACTTGTCTCCAAGGGTCTATTGCTGCATCGGGCACCTTATGGTCGTTCTCCTGTAAGTCTAGATCATCGAATCCAACGCAAAACTGATAGTTAATTGTAACGTTCAGGGCCTCCTAATGACAATGGAACACTCAAATTGCGTCGAGATTCAATACATCGTTCTTCTGCCGGCTTGTCTCCAAGGGTCTATTGCTGCATCGGGCACCTTATGGTCGTTCTCCTGTGAGTCTAGATCATCGAATCCAACGCAAAACTGATACTTAATTGTAACGTTCACAGCCTCCTAATGACGATGGTACATTTAAATTGCGTCGTGATTCAATACATCACCCTCCAGACGACTTGTCTCCAAGGGTCTAGTGTTGCCCCGGGCGCCTTTTGGTCGTCCTAAAGTGAGTCTAGACTTTCGAATCCGACGCATAACTGATAGTTAATTGTAACGTTCAGGGCCTCCTAATGACGAAGGAACACTCAAAGTGCGTCGATATTCAATACATCGTCCTCCAGCCGACTTGTCTCCAAGGGGATATTGCTGCCTCGGGCACCATATAGTCGTCTTCTGTGAGTCTAAATTTTCGAATCCGACGCGAAACTGATAGTTAGTTGTAACGGTCAGGGCCTCATAATGACGATGGAACACACAAGTTGCGTCGAGATTCTATACATCGTCCTTCATCTGACTTGTCTCCATGGGTCTATTGCTGCCTCGGGCACCTTATGGTCGTTCTCCTGTGAGTTTAGATTTTCGAATCCGACGCAAAACTGATAGTTAATTGAAACGTTCAGGGCCTCCTAATGTCGATGGAACACTCAAATTGCGTCGAGATTCAATACATTGACCTCCAGCCGACTTGTCTCCAAGGGTCTATTGCTGCCTCGGGCAATTTTTGGTCGTTCTCCTGTGAGTCTAGATTATCGAATCCGACGCAAAACTGATACTTAATTGTAACGCTCAGGTCCTCCTAATGACGATGGAACATTCAAATTGCGTCGCGATTCAATACATCGTCCTCCAGCCGACTTGTCTCCAGAGGTATATAGTTGCCTCGGGCGCCTTTTTGGCGTCCTCTTGTGTCTAGAATTTTGAATCCGACGCATAACTGATAGTTAATTGTAATGTTCAGGCCTTCCTAATGATGATGGGACACTTAAATTGCGTCGACATTCAATACATCGTCCTCCAGCCGGCTTGTCTCCAAGGGAATAATGCTGCCTCGGGCACCTTATGGTCGTGCTCCTGTGAGTCTAGATTTTGGAATCCAACGCAAAACAGATGGTTAATAGTAACTTTTATGGCCTCCTAATGACGAGGAAACACCCAAATTGCGTCGAGATTCAATACATCGTCCTCCAGCCGTTTTGTCTGTAAGGGGATACTGCTGCCTCGGGCACCATATATACCGGCTCCTGTGAGTCTAGATTTTCGAATCCGACGCGAAACTGATAATTAATTGTAACGTTCATAGCCTCCTAATGACGATGTACACTCAAATTGCGTTGAGATTCAATACATCGTCATCCAGTCGACTTGTCACCAATGGTCTACTGCTGCCTCTGGCATGTTTTGGTAGTGCTCCTGTGAGTCTAGATTTTCGAATCCGCTGCGAAACTGATTGTTAATTGTAACGTTCAGTAACTCCTAATGATAATGAAACAACCAAATTGCGTCGAGATTCAATACATCGTCCTCCAGGCGACTTGTCTCCAAGGGTCTATGGCTGCCTCGGGCACCTTATGATCGTTCTCCTCTGAGTCTACATTTTCGAATCCGACGCAAAACTTATAGTTAATTGTAACGTTCAGGGCCTCCTAATGACGATGGAACAATGAAATTGCGTCGCGATTCAATACATCGTCCTCCAGCCGAGTTGTCTCCAAGGGTCTATTGCTGCCTCGGGCGCCTTATGGTCGTTCTCCTGTGAGTCTAGATTATCGAATCCGACGCAAAACTGATACTTAATTAAAGCGTTCAGGGCCTCCTATTGACGATGGAACATTCAAATTGGGTCGCGATTCAATACATCGTCCTCCAGCCGACATGCTTCCAAGGGTCTATTGCTGCCTCGAGCACCTTGTGGTCGTTCTCCTGTGAGTCTAGATTTACGAATCCGACGCATAACTGATAGTTAATTGTAACGTTCAGGGCCTCCTAATGACGATGGAACACTCAAATTGCGGCGAGATTCAATACATCGGCCTCCAGCCGACTTGTCTCCAAGGGTCTATTGCTGCCTCGAGCACCTTGTGGTCGTTCTCCTGTGAGTCTAGATTTACGAATCCGACGCATAACTGATAGTTAATTGTAACGTTCAGGGCCTCCTAATGACGATGGAACACACAAATTACGTCGAGATTCAATATATCGTCCTCCAGCTGCCTTGTCTCCAAGGGGATATTACTGCCTGGGCCACCTTATGGTCGTTGTACTGTGAGTCTAGATATTCGAATCCGACGCGAAACTGATAGTTAGTTGTAACGGTCAGGGCCTCCTAATGACGATGGAACACACAAGATGCGTCGAGATTCCATACATCGTCCTTCATCTGACTTGTCTCCAAGGGTCTATTGCTGCCTCGGGCACCCTATGGTCGTCCTCCTGTGAGTCTAGATTTTCGAATCCGACGCAAAACTGATAGTTAATTGTAACGTTCAGGGCCTCCTAATGTCGATGGAACACTCAAATTGCGTCGAGATTCAATACATTGTCCTTCAGCCGACTTGTCTCCAAGGGTCTATTGCTGCCTCGGACAATTTTTGGTCGTTCTCCTGTGAGTCTAGATTATGGAATCCGACGCAAAACTGATACTTAATTGTAACGTTCAGGGCCTCCTAATGACGATGGAACATTCAAATTGCGTCGCGATTCAATACATCGTCCACCAGCCAACTTGCCTCCAAGGCAATATTGTTGCTTCGGGCGCCTATTTGTCGTCCTCCTGTGAGTCTAGATTTTCGAATCCGACGCATAACTGATAATTAATTGTAACGTTCAGGCCTTCCTAGTGATGATGGGACACTTAAATTGCGTCGACATTCAATACATCGTCCTCCAGCCGACTTGTCTCCAAGGGAATATTGCTGCCTCGGGCACCTTATGGTCGTGCTCCTGTGAGTCTAGATTTTCGAATCCGACGCAAAACAAATGGTTAATTGTAACGTTTATGGCCTCCTAATGACGAGGGAACACCCAAATTGCGTCGAGATTCAATACATCGTCCTCCAGCCGACTTGTCTCTAAGGGGATATAGCCGCCTCGGGCACCATATATTCCGGCTCCTGTGAGTCTAGATTTTCGAATCCGACGCGAAACTGATAATTAATTGTAACGTTCATGGCCTCCTGATGACGATGGAACACTCAAATTGCGTCGAGATTCAATATATCGTCCTCCAGCCGACTTGTCTCCAAGGGTCTACTGCTGCCTCTGGAATCTTATGGCCGTACTCCTGTGTGTCTAAACTTTCGATCCGACGCGAAACTGATAGTTAACTGTAACGTTCAGGAACTCCTAATGACGATGGAACAATCAAATTGCGTCGAGATTCAATACATCGTCTTCCAGGCGACTTGTCTCCAAGGGCCCATTGCTGCCTCGGGCACCTTATAATCGTTCTCATGTAAGTCTACATTTTCGAATCCGACGCAAAACTGATAGTTAATTGTAACGTTCAGGGCCTCCTAATGACGATGGAACACTCAAATTGCGGCGAGATTCAATACATCGGCCTCCAGCCGACTTGTCTCCAAGGGTTTATTGCTGCCTGGAGCACCTTATAATCGTTCTTCTCTAAGTCGACATTTTCGAATCCGACGCATAACTAATAGTTAATTGTAACGTTCAGTGCCTCCTAATGACGATGGAACACCCAAATTACGTCGAGATTCAATATATCGTCCTCCAGCTGACTTGTCTCCAAGGGGATAATGCTGCCAGGGGCAACTTATGGTCGTTCTACTGTGAGTCTAGATTTTCGAATCCGACGCAAAACTGATAGTTAATTGTGACGTTCAGAGCCTCCTAATGACGATGGAGCACACAAATTACGTCGAGATACAATATATCGTCCTCCAGCTGTCTTGTCTCCAAGGGGATATTGCTGCCTGGAGCACCTTATAATCGTCCTCCTCTAAGTCGACATTTTCGAATCCAACGCAAAACTGATAGTAAATTGTAACGTTCACAGCCTTCTAATGACGATGGAACATTCAAATTGTGTCGCGATTCAATACATCGTCCCCCAGCCGACTTGTCTATTGTTGCTTCGGGCGCCTTTTGGTCGTCCTCCAGTGAGTCTAGATTTTCGAATCCGACACATAACTGATAAGTAATTGTAACGTTCAGGGCCTCCTAATGTAGATGGAACACTCAAATTGGGTCGAGATTCAATACATCGTCCTCCAGCCGATTTGCCTCCAAGGGTCTACTTCTGCCTCTGTCACCTTATGGTCGCGCTCCTGTGAGTCTAGATTTTCGAATCCGACTCGAAACTGATAGTTAATTGTAACGTTCAGAGCCTCCTAATGACGATGGAACATTCAAATTACGTCGCGATTCAATACATCGTCCTCCAGCCGACTTGTCTCCAAGGGTCTATTGTTGCCTCGGGCGCCTTTTGGTCGTCCTCCAGTGAGTCTAGACTTTCGAATCCGACGCATAACTGATAGTTAATTGTAACGTTCAGGGCCTCCTAATGACGATGGAACACTCAAGTTGCGTCGAGATTCAATACATCGTCCTCCAGCCGACTTGTCTCCAAAGGGATATTGCTGCCTCGGGCACCATATGGTCCCTCTCCTGAGAGTCTGGATTTTCGAATCGGACGCGAAACTGATAGTTAGTTGTAACGTTCAGAGCCTCCTAATGACGATGGAACACTCAAATTGCGTCGAGATTCAATACAACGTCCTCCTGCCGACTTGTCTCTAAGGGTATATTGCTGCCTCGGGCACCATATATTCCGGCTCCTATGAGTCTAGATTTTCGAATCCGACGCTAAACTGATAATTAATTGTAACGTTCTGGGCCTCCTAATGACGATGGAACACTCAAATTGCGTCGCGATTCAATACATCGTCCTCCAGCCGACTTGTTTCGAAGGGTCTCATGTTGCCTCGGGCGCCTTATGGTCGTGCTCCTGTGAGTCTAGATTTTCGAATCCGACGCGAAACTGATAGTTAATTGTAACGTTCTGGGCCTCCTAATGACGATGGAACACTCAAATTGCGTCGCGATTCAATACATCGTCCTCCAGCCGACTTGTCTCCAAGGGGATATTGCTGCCTCGGGAACCTTATGATCCGTCTCCTGTGACAATAAATTTTCGAATCTGACACAAAACTGACGGGTAATTGTAATGTTAAGGGCCTCCAAATGACGATGGACCACTGAAATTGCGTCGCGATTCAATACATCGTCCCCCAGCCGATTTGCCTCCAAGGGTCTACTTCTGCCTCTGTCACCTTATGGTCGCGCTCCTGTGAGTCTAGATTTTCGAATCCGACTCGAAACTGATAGTTAATTGTAACGTTCAGAGCCTCCTAATGACGATGGAACGCTCATATTGCGTCGCGATTCAATACATCGTCCTCCAGACGACTTGTCTCCAAGGGTCTATTGCTGCCTCGGGCACCTTAAGGTCGTTCTCCTGTGAGTCTAGATTATCGAATCCAACGCAAAACTGATACTTAATTCTAACGTTCACGGCCTCCTAATGACGATGGAACATTCAAATTACGTCGCGATTCAATACATCGTCCTCCAGCCGACTTGTCTCCAAGGGTCTATTGTTGCCTCGGGCGCCTTTTGGTCGTCCTCCAGTGAGTCTAGACTTTCGAATCCGACGCATAACTGATAGTTAATTGTAGCGTTCAGGGCCTCCTAATGACGATGGAACACTCAAGTTGCGTCGAGATTCAATACATCGTCCTCCAGCCGACTTGTCTCCAAAGGGATATTGCTGCCTCGGGCACCATATGGTCCCTCTCCTGAGAGTCTGGATTTTCGAATCGGACGCGAAACTGATAGTTAGTTGTAACGTTCAGAGCCTCCTAATGACGATGGAACACTCAAATTGCGTCGAGATTCAATACAACGTCCTCCTGCCGACTTGTCTCTAAGGGTATATTGCTGCCTCGGGCACCATATATTCCGGCTCCTATGAGTCTAGATTTTCGAATCCGACGCTAAACTGATAATTAATTGTAACGTTCATGGCCTCCTAATGGCGGTGGAACACTCAAATTGCGTCGAGATTCAATATATCGTCCTCCAGCCGACTTGTCTCCAAGGGTCTACTGCTGCCTCTGGAATCTTATGGTCGTACTCCTGTGAGTCTAGACTTTCGATCCGACGCAAAACTGATAGTTAATTGTAACGTTCAGGGCCTCCTAATGACGATGGAACACTCAGATTGCGGCGAGATTCAATACATCGGCCTCCAGCCGACTTGTCTCCAAGGGTCTACTGCTGCCTCGGGCACCTTGTGGTCGTTCTCCTGTGAGTCTAGATTTAGGAATCCGACGCATAACTGATAGTTAATTGTAGCGTTCAGGGCCTCCTAATGTCGATGGAACACACAAATTGCGTCGAGATTCAATATATCGTCCTCCAGCTGACTTGTCTCCAAGGGGATATTTCTGCCTCGGGCACCTTATGGTCGTTCTACTGTGAGTCTAGATTTTCGAATCCGACGCAAAACTGAGAGTTAATTATAACGGTCAGGGCCTCCTAATGACGATGGAACACTCAAATTGCGGTGAGATTCAATACATCGTCCTCCAGCCGACTTGTCTCCAAGGGGATATTGCTGCCTTGGGTACCACACGGTCCGTCCATTGTGAGTCAAGATTTTCGAATCCGACGCAATACTGATAGATTATTGTAAAGTTCATGGCCTCCTAATGACGATGGAACACTCAAATTGCGTCGAGATTCAATACATCGTCCTCCAGCCGACTTGTCTCCAAAGGTCTATTGCTGCCTCGGGCACCTTATTGTCGTTCTCCTGCGAGTCTAGATTATCGAATCCGATGCAAAATTGATACTTAATTGTAACGTTCACGGCCTTCTAATGACGATGGAACAATCAAATTGTGTCGCGATTCAATACATCATTCCCCCGTCGACTTGTCTACAAGGGTCTATTGTTGCCTCGGGCGCCTTTTGGTCGTCCTCCAGTGAGTCTAGATTTTCGAATCCGACACATAACTGATAGTTAATTGTAACTTTCAGGGCCTCCTAATGACAATGGAACACTCAAATTGCGTCGATATTCAATACGTCGTCCTCCAGGCGACTTGTCTCCAAGGGGATGTTGCTGCCTCGGCCACCATATATTCCGGCTCCTGTTAGTCTAGATTTTCGAATCCGACGCGAAACTGAAAGTTAATTGTAACGTTCAGGGCCTCCTAATGTTGTTGGAACACACAAATTGCGTCGAGATTCAATACATCGTCCTCCAGCCGACTTTTCTACAAGGGGATATTGCTGCCTCGGGCACCATATGGTCTGTCTCCTGTGAGTCTAGATTTTCTAATCTGACGTGAAACTGATAGTTAATTGTAACGTTCAGGGCCTCCTAATGCCGATGGAACACTCAAAATGCGTCGTGATTCAATACATCGTCCTCCAGTCGACTTGTTTCGAAGGGTCTATTGTTGCCTCGGGCGCCTTTAGGCCGTTCTCCTCTGAGTCCTTATTATCGAATCCGACGCAAAACTTATAGTTAATTGTAACGCTCACGGCTCCTAATGACGATGGTACACTCAAATTGCGTCGAGAATTAATACATCGTCCTCCAGCCGACTTGTCTCCAAGGTCTATTGCTGCCTGTGCTACCTAATGGTCGTTCTCCTGTGAGTCTAGGTTTTCGAATCCGTCGCAAAACAGATAGTTAATTGTAACGTTCAGGGCCTCCTAATGACGATGGCACACTCTAATTGCGTCGCGATTCAATATATCGTGCTCCAGCCGAATTGCTTCCAAGGGTCTATTGTTGCCTCGGGCGCCTTTTGGGCGTTCTCCTGTGAGTCTAGATTATCGAATCCGACGCAAAACTGATAGTTAATTGTAACGTTCTCGCCTCCTAATGGCGATGGAACACTCAAATTGCATCGAGATGAAATACATCGTCCTCCAGCCGACTTGTCTCCAAGGGTCTACTGCTGCCTCTGGCATCTTATGGTCGTACTCCTGTGAGTCTAGACTTTCGATCCGACGCGAAACTGATAGTTAATTGTAACGTTCAGGAACTCCCAATGACGATGGAACAATCAAATTGCGTCGAGATTCAATACAACGTCCTCCAGGCGACTTGTCTCCAAGGGTCTATTACTGCCTTGGGCACCTTATGATCGTTCAATTCTGAGTCTACATTTTCAAATCCGACGCAAAACTGATAGTTAATTGTAACGTTCAAGGCCTCGTAATGACGATGGAACACTCAAATTGCGTCGCCATTCAATACATCGTCCTCCAGCCGACTTGTCTCCAATGGTCTGTTGTTGCCTCGAGCGCGTTTTGGTCGTTCTCCTGTGAGTCTAGATTATCGAATCCAACGCAAAACTGATACTTAATTGTAACATTCACGGCCTCCTAATGACGATGGAACATTCAAATAGCGTCGCGATTCAATACATCGTCCTCCAGCCGACTTGTCTCCAAGGGTCTATTGTTGCCTCTGGCGCCTTTTGGTGGTCCTCCAGTGAGTCTGGACCTTCGAATCCGCCGCATAACTGATAGTTAATTGTAACGTTCAGGGCCTCCTAATGATGATGGAACACTCAAATTGCGTCGAGAATCAATACATCGACCTCCAGCCGACATGTCTCCAAGGGCATATTGCTGCCACGGGCACTATATGATCCGTCTCCTGTGAGTCTAGATTTTCGAATCCGACGCGAAACTGATAGTTAGTTGTAACGTTCAGGGCCTCCTAATGACGATGGAACAGTCAAATTGCGCCGAGATTCCATACATCGTTCTTCAGCCGACTTGTCTCCATGGGGATGTTGCTGCCTCGGGCACCTTATGATCGTTCTCCCCTGAGTCCATATTTTCGAATCCGACGCAAAACTGATAGTTAATTGTAACGTTCAGGGCCTCCTAACGTAGATGGAACACTCAAATTGAGTCGACATTCAATACATCCTCCTCCAGCCGACTTTTCTACAAGGGGATACTGCTGCCTTGGGCACCATATGGTCCTTCTCCTGTGAGTCTAGATTTTCGAATCCGACGTGAAACTAATAGTTAATTGTAACGTTCAGTGCCTCCTAATGACAATGGAACACTCAAATTGCGTCGTAATTCAATACATCGTCCTCCAGCCGACTTGTTTCCAAGGGGCTACTGTTGCCTCGGGCAAATTTTGGTCGTTCTCCTGCAAGTCTAGATTATCGAATCCGACGCGAAACTGATAGTTAATTGTAACGTTCATGGCCTCCTAAAGACGATGGAACACTCTAATTGTGTCGCGATTCAATACATCGTCCTCCAGCCGACTTGTCTCCAAGGGTCTATTGTTGCCTCGGGCGACTTTTGGTCGTTCTCCTGTGAGTCTACATTATGGAATCCGACGCAAAACTGATAGTTAATTGGAACTTTCAGGGCCTCCTATTGACAATGGAACACTCAAATTGCGTCGAGATTCAATACATCGTCCTCCAGCCGACTTGTATCCAAGGGGATATTGCTGCCTCAGGAACCTTGTGATCCGTCTCCTGTGAAAATAGATTTTCGAATCCGACGCAAAACTGATGGTTAATTGTAATGTTCAGGGCCTCCTAAAGACGATGGAACACTCAAATTGCGGCGAGATTCAATACATCGACCTCCAGCCGACTTGTCTCCAAGGGTCTATTGCTGCCTCTAGCAACTTATGGTCGTGCTCCTGTGAGTCTAGATTTTCGAATCCGACGCGAAACTGATAGTTAATTGTAACGTTCCGGGCCTCCTATTGATGATGGAACACTCAAATTGCGTCCAGATTCAATACATCGTCCTCCAACCGCCCTCTATCCAAGGTGATATTGCTGCCTCGGGATTCTTATGATCCGTCCCTGTGAGAATAGATTTTCGAGTCCGACGCAAAACTCATGGTTAATTGTAATGTTCAGCGCCTCTTAATGACGATGGAACACTCAAATTGCGTCGCGATTCAATATATCGTCCTCCAGCCGATTTCCCTCCAAGGTTCTATTGCTGCCTGTGGTACCTAATGGTCGTTCTCCTGTGAGTCTAGATTTTCGAAACCGACGCAAAACTGATAGTTAATTGTAACGTTCAGGGCCTCCTAATGACGATGGAACACTCAATTTGCGTCGAAATTCAATGCATCGTCCTCCAGCAGACTTGTCTCCAAGGGGATATTGCTGCGTCGGGCACCATATGATCCGTGTCCTGTGAGTCTAGATTTTCGAATCCGACGTGAAACTGATAGTTAATTGTAACGTTCAGGGCCTCTTAATGACGATGGAACACTCACATTGCGTCGAGATCCAATACATCGTCCTCCAGCCCACTTGTCTCAAAGGGTCTATTGCTGCCTTGGGCAGCTTATGGTCGATCTCCTGTGAGTCCAGATTTTCGAATCCGACGCAAAACTGATTGCTAATTGTAACGTTCAGGGTCTCCAAATGACGATGGAATACTCAAATTGCGTCGAGATTCAATACATCGTCGTCCAGCCGACTTTTACCCAAGGGGATATTGCTGTCCCGGGCACCATATGGTCCTTCTCCTATGAGTAGGTGGCGAATGCGACGCTGAAATGATAGTTAATTGTAACGTTCAGGGCCTCCTAATGACGATGGAACACTCAAATTGCGTCGAGATTCAATACATCGTCCTCCAGCCGACTTTTACCCAAGGGGATATTGCTGTCCCGGGCACCATATGGTCCTTCTCCTGTGAGTCGATTGTCGAATGCGACGCTGAAATGATAGTTAATTGTAACGTTCAGCGCCTCCTAATGACGATGGAACACTCAAATTGCGTGGAAATTCAACACGTCGTCCTCCAGCCGTTTTCAAGGGGATATTGCTGCCTAGGGTACCATACGGTCCGTCTCTTGTGAGTCAAGATTTTCGAATCCGACGCGATACTGATAGTTTATTGTAACGTTCATGGCCTCCTAATGACGATGGAACACTCAAAGTGCGTCGAGATTCAATACATCGTTCTTCAGCCGACTTGTCTCCAAGGGTCTATTGCTGCCTCGGGCACCTTATTGTCGTTCTCCTGCGAGTCTCGATTGTCGAATCCGACGCCAAACTGATAGTAAATTGTAACGTTCAGGGCCTCCTAATGACGATGGAACACTCAAATTGCGTCGAGATTCAATACATCGTCCTCCAGCCGTCATGACTCCAAGGGTCTATTGCTGCCTCGGGCACGTTATGGTAGTTCTCATGTGAGTCTAGATTATCGAATCCGACGCAAAACTGATACCTAATTGTAACGTTCACGGCCTTGTAATGACAATGGAACATTCACATTGCGTCGCGATTCAATACATCGTCCTCCAGCCGACTTGTCTCCAAGCGTCTACTGTTGCCTCGGGCGCCTTTTGGTCGTCCTGCAGTGAGTCTAGATTTTCGAATCCGACACAAAACTGATATTTAATTGTAACGTTTAGGGCCTCCTAATGATGATGGAACACTCAAATAGCGTCGAGATTCAATACATCGTCCTCCAGCCGACTTGTCTCCAAGGGGATATTGCTGCCTCGGGCACCATATGGTCCGTCTCCTGTGAGTCTAGATTTTCGAATCAGACGCAAAACTGATAGTTAATTGTAACGTTTAGGGCCTCCTAATGATGATGGAACACTCAAATTGCGTCGAGATTTAATACATCGTCCTCCAGCGGACTTGTACCCAAGGGGATATTGCTGTCTCGGGCACCATATGGTCTTTCTCCTGTGAGAAGATTTTCGAATCCATAGCTGAAATGATAGTTAATTGTAACGTTCAGCGCCTCCTAATGACGATGGAACACTCAAATTGCGGGGAGATTCAACACATCGTCCTCCACTGGACTTGTCTTCAAGGGGATATTGCTGCCTATGGTATAATACGGTCAGTCTCTTGTGAGTCAAGATATTCGAATCCGACGCGATACTGATAGTACATTGTAACGTTCATGGCCTCCTAATGACGATGGAACACTCAAATTGCGTCGAGATTCAATAAATCGTTCTTCAGCCGATTTGTCTCCAAGGGCCTTTTGCTGCCTCGGGCACCTTATTGTCGTTCTCCTGCGAGTCTCGATTGTCGAATCCGACGCAAAACTGATAGTTAATTGTAACGTGCAGGGCCTCCTAAAGACGATGGAACACTCAAATTGCGTCGAGATGCAATACATCGTTCTTCAGCCGACTTGTCTCCAAGGGTCTATTGCTGCCTCGGGCACCTTATGGTCGTTCTCCTGTGAGTCTAGATTTTCGAATCCGACGCAAAACTGATAGTTAATTGTAACGTTTAGGGCCTCCTAATGACGATGGAACACTCAAATTGCGTCGAGATTCAATACATCGTCCTCCAGCCGTCATGACTCCAAGGGTCTATTGCTGCCTCGGGCACGTTATGGTAGTTCTCATGTGAGTCTAGATTATCGAATCCGAAGCGAAACTGATACCTAATTGTAACGTCCACGGCCTTCTAATGACAATGGAATATTCAAATTGCGTCGCGATTCAATACATCGTCCTCCAGCCGACTTGTCTCCAAGCGTCTATTGTTGCCTCGGGCGCCTTTTGGTCGTCCTCCAGTGAGTCTAGATTTTCGAATCCGACGCATAACTGATAGATAATTGTAACGTTCAGGGCCTCCTAATGACGATGGAACACTCAATTTGCGTCGAAATTCAATGCATCGTCCTCCGGCAGACTTGTCTCCAAGGTGATATTGCTGCGTCGGGCACCGTATGATCCGTCTCCTGTGAGTCTAGATTTTCGAATCAGACGCAATACTGATAGTTAATTGTAACGTTCACGGCCTCTTAATGACGATGGAACATTCAAATTGCGTCGAGATAGAATACATCGTCCTCCAGCCGACTTGTCTCAAAGGGTCTATTGCTGCCTCGGGCACCTTATGGTCGTTCTCCTGTAAGTCAAGATTTTCGAATCCGACGCAAAACTGATTGTTAATTGTAACGTTCATGGCCTCCTAATGACGATGGAACACTCAAATTGCGTCGAGATTCAGTAAATCGTTCTTCAGCCGACTTGTCTGCAAGGGTCTATTGCTGCCTCGGGCACCTTATTGTCGTTCTCCTGCGAGTCTCGATTGTCGAATCCGACGCCAAACTGATAGTTAATTGTAACGTTCAGGGCCTCCTAATGACGATGTAACACTCAAATTGCGTCGAGATTCAATACATCGTCCTCCAGACGACTTGTCTCCAAGGGGATATTGCTGCGTCGGGCACCATATGATCCGTGTCCTGTGAGTCTAGATTTTCGAATCCGACGCAAAACTGATAGTTAATTGTAACGTTCAGGGCCTCTTAATGACGATGGAACACTCAAATTGCGTCGAGATCCAATACATCGTCCTCCAGCCGACTTGTCTCAAAGGGTCTATTGCTGCCTCGGGCACCTTATGGTCGTTCTCCTGTGAGTACAGATTTTCGAATCCGACGCAAAACTGATTGTTAATTGTAACGTTCAGGGCCTCCTAATGACGATGGAACACTCAGATTGCGTCGAGATTCAATACATCGTCTTCCAGCCGACTTTTACCCAAGGGGGATATTGCTGTCCCGGGCACCATATGGTCCTTCTCCTGTGAGTAGATTGTCGAATGCGACGCTGAAATGATAGTTAATTGTAACGTTCAGCGCCTCCTAATGACGATGGAACACTCAAATTGCGTGGAAATTCAACACGTCGTCCTCCAGCCGTCTTCAAGAGGATACTGCTGCCTTGGGTACCATACGGTCCGTCTCTTGTGAGTCAAGATTTTCGAATCCGACGCGATACTGATAGTTTATTGTAACGTTCTTGGCCTCCTAATGACGATGGAACACTCAAATTGCGTCGAGATTCAATACATCGTTCCTCAGCCGACTTGTCTCCAAGGGTCTATTGCTGCCTCGGGCACCTTATTGTCGTTCTCCTGCGAGTCTCGATTGTCGAATCCGACGCCAAACTGATAGTAAATTGTAACGTTCAGGGCCTCCTAATGACGATGGAACACTCAAATTGCGTCGAGATTCAATACATAGTCCTCCAGCCGTCATGACTCCAAGGGTCTATTGCTGCCTCGGGCACGTTATGGTAGATCTCATGTGAGTCTAGATTATCGAATCCAACGCAAACTTGATACCTAATTGTAACGTTCACGGCCTTCTAATGACAATGGAACATTCAAACTGCGTCGCGATTCAATACATCGTCCTCCAGAGGACTTGTCTCCAAGCGTCTACTGTTGCCTCGGGCGCCTTTTAGTCGTCCTCCAGTGAGTCTAGATTTTCGAATCCGACGCATAACTGATAGTTAATTGTAACACTCAGGGCCTCCTAATGACGATGGAACACTCAAATTGCGTCGATATTCAATACGTCGTCCTCCAGCCGACTTGTCTCCAAGGGGATGTTGCTGCCTCGGGCACCATATGGTCCGTCTCCTGTTAGTCTAGATTTTCGAATCCGACGCGAAACTGATAGTTAGTTGTAACGTTCAGGGCCTCCTAATGACGATGGAAAACTCAAATTGCGTCGAGATTCAATACATCGTCCTTCAGCCGACTTATCTCCAAGTGTCTATTGCTGCCTCGGGCACCTAATGGTCGTTCTCCTGTGAGTCTAGATTTTCGAATCCGACGCAAAACTGATAGTTAATTGCAACGTTTAGGGCCTCCTAATATTGATGGAACACTCAATTTGCGTCGAAATTCAATGCATCGTCCTCCGGCAGACTTGTCTCCAAGGGGATATTGCTGCGTCGGGCACCATATGATCCGTCTCCTGTGAGTCTAGATTTTCGAATCAGACGCAATACTGATAGTTAATTGTAACGTTCAGGGCCTCTTAATGACGATGGAACATTCAAATTGCGTCGAGATAGAATACATCGTCCTCCAGCCGACTTGTCTCAAAGGGTCTATTGCTGCCTCGGGCACCTTATGGTCGTTCTCCTGTGAGTCTAGATTTTCGAATCCGACGCAAAACTGATTGTTAATTGTAACGTTCATGGCCTCCTAATGACGATGGAACACTCAAATTGCGTCGAGATACAATACATCGTCCTCCAGCGGACTTGTACCCAAGGGGATATTGCTGTCTCGGGCACCATATGGTCCTTTTCCTGTGAGTAGATTTTCGAATCCGTAGCTGAAATGATAGTTAATTGTAACGTTCAGCGCCTCCTAATGACGATGGAACACTCAAATTGCGGGGAGATTCAATACATCGTCCTCCAGCCGACTTGTCTTCAAGGGGATATTGCTGCCTATGGTACCATACGGTCAGTCTCTTGTGAGTCAAGATATTCGATTCCGACGCGATACTGATAGTATATTGTAACGTTCATGGCCTCCTAATGACGATGGAACACTCAAATTGCGTCGAGATGCAATACATCGTTCTTCAGCCGACTTGTCTCCGAGGGTCTATTGCTGCCTCGGGCACCTTATGCTCGTTCTCCTGTGAGACTAGATTTTCGAATCTGACGCATAACTGATAGTTAATTGTAACGTTTAGGGCCTCCTAATGATGATGGAACACTCAAATTGCGTCGAGATTCAATACATCGTCCTCCAGCCGTCATGATTCCAAGGGTCTATTGCTGCCTCGGGCACGTTATGGTAGTTCTCATGTGAGTCTAGATTATCGAATCCGAAGCGAAACTGATACCTAATTGTAACGTCCACGGCCTTCTAATGACAATGGAACATTCAAATTGCGTCGCGATTCAATACATCGTCCTCCAGCCGACTTGTCTCCAAGCGTCTATTGTTGCCTCGGTCGCCTTTTGGTCGTCCTCCAGTGAGTCTAGATTTTCGAATCCGACGCATAACTGATAGTTAATTGTAACGTTCAGGGCCTCCTAATGACGATGGAACACTCAAATTGCGTCGAGATTCAATACATCGTCCTTCAGCCGACTTGTTTCCAAGTGTCTATTGCTGCCTCGGGCACCTTATGGTCGTTCTCCTGTGAGTCTAGATTTTCGAATCCGACGCAAAACTGATAGTTAATTGTAACGTTCAGGGCCTCCTAATGATGATGGAACACTCAAATAGCGTCGAGATTCAATACATCGTCCTCCAGCCGACTTTTCTCCAAGGGGATATTGCTGCCTCGGGCACCGTATGGTCCGTCTCCTGTGAGTCTAGATTTTCGAATCCGACGTGAAACTGATAGTTAATTGTAACGTTCAGGGCATCCTAATGACGATGGAACACTCAAATTGCGTCGAGATTCAATACATCGTCCTCCTGGTGACTTGTCTCCAAGGGTCTATTATTGCCTCGGACACCTTTTGGTCGTTCTCCTGTGAGTCTAGATTATGGAATCCGACGCGAAACTGATAGTTAATTGTAACTTTCAGGGCCTCCTATTGACGATGGAACACTCAAATTGCGTCGAGATTCAATACATCGTCCTCCAGCCGACTTGTCTCCAGGGGGATATTGCTGCCTCGGGTACCTTACGACCCTTGTCCTGTGAGAATAGATTTTCGAGTCCGACGCAAAACTGATGGTTAACTGTAACGTTCAGGGCCTCCTAATGACGATGGAACACTCAAATTGCGTCGATATTCAATACGTGGCCAAGATAGATACGAAGCCCACACCTACTACAGTAGTACAAGTTTATATGCCAACTAGCTCTGCAGATGACGAAGAAATTGAAGAAATGTATGATGAAATAAAAGAAATTATTCAGATTGTGAAGGGAGACGAAAATTTAATAGTCATGGGTGACTGGAATTCGAGTGTAGGAAAAGGGAGAGAAGGAAACATAGTAGGTGAATATGGATTGGGGGACAGAAATGAAAGAGGAAGCCGCCTGGTAGAATTTTGCACAGAGCACAACATAATCATAACTAACACTTGGTTTAAGAATCATGAAAGAAGGTTGTATACATGGAAGAACCCTGGTGATACTAAAAGGTATCAGATAGGTTATATAATGGTAAGACAGAGATTTAGGAACCAGGTTTTAAATTGTAAGACATTTCCAGGGGCAGATGTGGACTCTGACCACAATCTATTGGTTATGACCTGTAGATTAAAACTGAAGAAACTGCAAAAAGGTGGGAATATAAGGAGATGGGACCTGGATAAACTAAAAGAACCAGAGGTTGTACAGAGATTCAGGGAGAGCATAAGGGAGCAATTGACAGGAATGGGGGAAATAAATACAGTAGAAGAAGAATGGGTAGCTTTGAGGGATGAAGTAGTGAAGGCAGCAGAGGATCAAGTAGGTAAAAAGACGAGGGCTAGTAGAAATCCTTGGGTAACAGAAGAAATATTGAATTTAATTGATGAAAGGAGAAAATATAAAAATGCAGTAAGTGAAACAGGCAAAAAGGAATACAAACGTCTCAAAAATGAGATCGACAGGAAGTGCAAAATGGCTAAGCAGGGATGGCTAGAGGACAAATGTAAGGATGTAGAGGCCTATCTCACTAGGGGTAAGATAGATACCGCCTACAGGAAAATTAAAGAGACCTTTGGAGATAAGAGAACGACTTGTATGAATATCAAGAGCTCAGATGGAAACCCAGTGCTAAGCAAAGAAGGGAAAGCAGAAAGGTGGAAGGAGTATATAGAGGGTCTATACAAGGGCGATGTACTTGAGGACAATATTATGGAAATGAAAGAGGATGTAGATGAAGATGAAATGGGAGATACATTACTGCGTGAAGAGTTTGACAGAGCACTGAAAGACCTGAGTCGAAACAAGGCCCCCGGAGTAGACAATATTCCATTGGAACTACTGACGGCCGTGGGAGAGCCAGTCCTGACAAAACTCTACCATCTGGTGAGCAAGATGTATGAAACAGGCGAAATACCCTCAGACTTCAAGAAGAATATAATAATTCCAATCCCAAAGAAAGCAGGTGTTGACAGATGTGAAAATTACCGAACTATCAGCTTAATAAGTCACAGCTGCAAAATACTAACACGAATTCTTTACAGACGAATGGAAAATCTAGTAGAAGCCAACCTCGGGGAAGATCAGTTTGGATTCCGTAGAAACACTGGAACACGTGAGGCAATACTGACCTTACGACTTATCTTAGAAGAAAGATTAAGGAAAGGCAAACCTACGTTTCTAGCATTTGTAGACTTAGAGAAAGCTTTTGACAATGTTGACTGGAATACTCTCTTTCAAATTCTAAAGGTGGCAGGGGTAAAATACAGGGAGCGAAAGGCTATTTACAATTTGTACAGAAACCAGATGGCAGTTATAAGAGTCGAGGGACATGAAAGGGAAGCAGTGGTTGGGAAGGGAGTAAGACAGGGTTGTAGCCTCTCCCCGATGTTGTTCAATCTGTATATTGAGCAAGCAGTAAAGGAAACAAAAGAAAAATTCGGAGTAGGTATTAAAATTCATGGAGAAGAAATAAAAACTTTGAGGTTCGCCGATGACATTGTAATTCTGTCAGAGACAGCAAAGGACTTGGAAGAGCAGTTGAATGGAATGGACAGTGTCTTGAAAGGAGGATATAAGATGAACATCAACAAAAGCAAAACAAGGATAATGGAATGTAGTCTAATTAAGTCGGGTGATGCTGAGGGAATTAGATTAGGAAATGAGGCACTTAAAGTAGTAAAGGAGTTTTGCTATTTGGGGAGCAAAATAACTGATGATGGTCGAAGTAGAGAGGATATAAAATGTAGACTGGCAATGGCAAGGAAAGCGTTTCTGAAGAAGAGAAATTTGTTAACATCCAGTATTGATTTAAGTGTCAGGAAGTCATTTCTGAAAGTATTCGTATGGAGTGTAGCCATGTATGGAAGTGAAACATGGACAATAAATAGTTTAGACAAGAAGAGAATAGAAGCTTTCGAAATGTGGTGCTACAAAAGAATGCTGAAGATTAGATGGGTAGATCATGTAACTAATGAGGAAGTATTGAATAGGATTGGGGAGAAGAGAAGTTTGTGGCACAACTTGACCAGAAGAAGGGATCGGTTGGTAGGGCATGTTCTGAGGCATCAAGGGATCACCAATTTAGTATTGGAGGGCAGCGTGGAGGGTAAAAATCGTAGAGGGAGACCACGAGATGAATACACTAAGCAGATTCAAAAGGATGTAGGTTGCAGTAGGTACTGGGAGATGAAAAAGCTTGCACAGGATAGAGTAGCATGGAGAGCTGCATCAAACCAGTCTCAGGACTGAAGACCACAACAACAACAACAACAACAACACTCAATACGTCGTCCTCCAGCCGACTTGTCTCCAAGGGGATGTTGCTGCCTCGGGCACCATATGGTCCGTCTCCTGTTAGTCTAGATTTTCTGAATCCGACGCGAAACTGAAAGTTAGTTGTAACGTTCAGGGCCTCCTAATGACGATGGAACACTCAAATTGCGTCGAGATTCAATACATCGTCCTTCAGCCGACTTGTCTCCAAGGGTGTATTGCTGCCTCTGGCGCCTTGTGGTCGTTCTCCTGTGAGTCTAGATTTTCGAATTCGACGCAAAACTGATAGTTAATTGTAACGTTCAGGGCCTCCTAATGTAGATGGAACACTCAAATTGAGTCGAGATTCAATACATCGTCCTCCAGCCGACTTTCCTTACAAGGGGATATTGCTGCCTCGGGAACCTTATGATCCGTCTCCTGTGAGAATAGATTTTCGAATCCGACGCAATACTCATGGTTAATTGTAATGTTCAGCGCCTCCTAATGACTATGGAACACTCAAATTGCGTCGCTATTCAATACTTCGTCCTCCAGCCGATTTGCCTCCAAGGGTCTATTGCTGCCTGTGGTACCTAATGGTCGTTCTCCTGTGAGTCTAGATTTTCGAATCCGCCGCAAAACTGATAGTTAATTGTAACGTTCAGGGCCTCCTAATGACGATGGAACACTCAATTTGCGTCGAGATTCAATGCATCGTCCTCAGGCAGACTTGTCTCCATGGGGATATTGCTGCGTCGGGCACCATATGAACCGTCTCCTGTGAGTCTAGATTTTCGAATCCGTCGCAAAACTGATAGTTAATTGTAACGTTCAGGGCCTCTTAAAGACGATGGAACACTCAAATTGCGTCGAGATTCAATACTTCGTCCTCCAGCCGACTTGTCTCAAAGGGTCTATTACTGCCTCGGCCACCTTATGGTCGTTCTCCTGTGAGTCTAGATTTTCGAATTCGACGCAAAACTGATAGTTAATTGTAACGTTCAGGGCCTCCTAATGACGATGGAACACTCAAATTGCGTCGAGATTCAATACATCGTCCTCCAGCCGACTTGTCTCCAAGGGTCTATTGCTGCCTCGGGCACCTTATTGTCGTTCTCCTGCGAGTCTCGATTGTCGAATCCGACGCATAACTGATAGTTAATTGTAACGCTCAGGGCCTCCTAATGACGATTGAACACTCAATTTGCGTCGATATTCAATACGTCGTCCTCCATCCGACTTGTCTCCAAGGGGATGTTGCAGCCTCGGGCACCATATGGTCCGTCTCCTGTTAGTCTAGATTTTCTGAATCCGACGGGAAACTGAAAGTTAGTTGTAACGTTCAGGGCCTCCTAATGACGATGGAACACTCAAATTGCGTCAAGATTCAATACATCGTCCTCCAGCCGACTTGTCTCCAAGGGTCTATTGCTGCCTCGGGCACCTTATTGTCGTTCTCCTGCGAGCCTCGGTTGTCGAATCCGACGCATAACTGATAGTTAATTGTAACGTTCAGGGCCTCCTAATGACGATGGAACACTCAAATTGCGTCGAGATTCAATACATCGTCCTTCAGCCGACTTGTCTCCAAGGGTCTATTGCTGCCTTTGGCGCCTTATGGTCGTTCTCCTGTGAGTCTAGATTTTCGTATTCGACGCAAAACTGACAGTTAATTGTAACGTTCTGGGCCTCCTAATGTAGATGGAACACTCAAATTGAGTCGAGATTCAATACATCGTCCTCCAGCCGACTTTTCTTACAAGGGTATATTGCTGCCTCGGGCACCATATGGTCCGTCTCCTCTGAGTCTAGATTTTCGAATCCGACGCATAACAGATAGTTAATTGTAACGTTCAGGGCCTCCTAATGACGATGGAACACTCAAATTGCGTCGTGATTCAATACATCGTCCTCCAGTCGACTTATTTCCAAGAGTCTATTGTTGCCTCGGGCGCCTTTTGGTCGTTCTCCTGTGAGTCTAGATTATCGAATCCGACGCAAAACTTATAGTTAATTGTAACGTTCACGGCTCCTAATGACGATGGAACACTCAAATTGCGTCGAGATTCCATACATCGTCCTCCCGCCCACTTGTCTCCAAGGGTCTATTGCTGCCTCTGGCACCTTATGGTCGTGCTCCTGTGAGTCTAGATTTTAGAATCCGACGCGAAACTGATAGTTAATTGTGACGTTCTGGGCCTCCTAATGACGATGGAACACTAAAATTGTGTCGCGATTCAAAACATCGTCCTGCAGCCGACTTGTCTCCAAGGGTCTATTGTTGCCTCGGGCGCCTTTTGGTCGTTCTCCTGTGAGTCTAGATTATGGATTCCGACGCAAAGCTGATAGTTAATTGTAACTTTCAGGGCCTCCTATTGACGATGGAACATTCAAATTGCGTCGCGATTCAATAAATCGTCCTCCAGCCGACTTGTCTCCAAGCGTCTATTGTTGCCTCGGGCGCCTTTTGGTCGTCCTTCAGTGAGTCTAGATTTTCGAATCCGACGCAAAACAGATAGTTAATTGTGACGTTCAGGGCCTCCTAATGACGATGGAACACTCAAATTGCGTCGAGATTCAATCCATCGTCCTCCAGCCGATTTGCCTCCAAGGTTCTATTGCTGCCTCGGGCACCATATGGTCCGTCTCCTCTGAGTCTAGATTTTCGAATCCGACGCATAACAGATAGTTAATTGTAACGTTCAGGGCCTCCTAATGACGATGGAACGCTGAAATTGCGTCGAGATTCAATTCATCGATCTCCAGCCGACTTCTCTGCAAAGGTCTATTGCTGCCTCGGGCACCTTATGGTCGTTCTCCTGCGAGTCTAGATTTACGAATCCGACGCATAACTGATAGTTAATTGTAACGTTCAGCGCCTCCTAATAACGATGGAGCACTCAAATTGCGTCGAGATTCAATTCATCGTCCTCCAGCCGACTTGGTTCCAAGGTGATATTGCTGCCTCGGGCACCATATGGTCCTTCTCCTGTGCGTCTAGATTTTCGAATCCGACGCGAAAACGATAGTTCATTGTAACGTTAAGGGCCTCCTAATGACGATGGAACACTCAAATTAATTCGAGATTCAATACATAGACCTACAGCCGACTTGCCTCCAAGGTTCTATTGCTGCCTGTGGCACCTTATGGTCGTTTTCCTATGGGTCTAGACTTTCGAATCCGACGCAAGACAGATAGTTAATTGGAACGTTCAGGGCCTCCTAATGACGATGGAGCACTCAAATTGCGTAGAGATTCAATACATCGTCCTCCAGCCGACTTGTCTCCAAGGGGGTATCCCTGCCTCGGGCACCATATGGTCCGTCTCCGGTGATTCTTCATTTTCGAATCTGACGCAAAACTGATAGTTAATTGTAGCGTTCAGCGCCTCCTAATGACGATGGAACACTCAAATTGCGTCGTGATTCAATACATCGTCCTCCAGTCGACTTATTTCCAAGAGTCTATCCTTGCCTCGGGCGCCTTTTGGTCGTTCTCCTGTGAGTCTAGATTATCGAACCCGACACAAAACTTATAGTTAATTGTAACGTTCACGGCTCCTAATGACGATGGAACACTGAAATTGCGTCGATATTCCATAGATCGTCCTCCCGCCCACTTGTCTCCAAGGGTCTATTGCTGCCTTTGGCGCCTTATGGTCGTGCTCCTGTGAGTCTAGATTTTAGAATCCGACGCGAAACTGATAGTTAATTGTGACGTTCAGGGCCTCCTATTGACGATGGAACATTCAAATTGCGTCGCGATTCAATAAATCGTCCTCCAGCCGACTTGTCTCCAAGCGTCTATTGTTGCCTCGGGCGCCTTTTGGTCGTCCTCCAGTGAGGCTAGATTTTCGAATCCGACGCGTAACTGATAGTTAATTGTAACGTTCAGGGCCTCCTAATGACGATGGAACACTCAAATTGCGTCGAGATTCAATTCATCGGCCTCCAGCCGACTTGTCTCCAAAGGTCTATTGCTGCCTCGGGCACCTTATGGTCGTTCTCCTGCGAGTCTAGATTTACGAATCCGACGCATAACTGATAGTTAATTGTAACGTTCAGCGCCTCCTGATAACGATGGAACACTCAAATTGAGTCAAGATTCAATGCATCGTCCTCCAGCCGACTTGTCTCCAAGGTGATATTGCTGCCTCAGGCACCATATGGTCCTTCTCCTGTGCGTCTAGATTTTCGAAACCGACGCGAAAACGATATTTCATTGTAACGTTCAGGGCCTCCTAATGACGATGGAACACTCAAATTGCGTCGAGGTTCAATACATCGTCCTCCAGCCGACTTGTCTCCAAGGGGATATCGCTGCCTCGGGCACCACATGGTCCGTCTCCGGTGATTCCGCATTTTCGAATCCGACGCAAAACTGATAGTTGATTGTAACGCTCAGGGCCTGCTAATGACGATGGGGCACTCAAATTGCGTCACGACTCAATACATCGTCCTCCAGCGGACAGATCTCCAAGGGGATATTGATGCCTCGGGCACCATATGGTCCGTCTCCTGTGAGTCTAGATTTTCGAATTCGACGCGAAACTGATAGTTAATTGTAACGTTCAGGGCCTCCTAATGAAGATGGAACACTCAAACTGCGTCGATAGTCAATACACCGTCCTGCAGCCGACTTGCCTCCAAGGGTCTATTGCTGCCTGTGGCACCTTATGGTCGTTTTCCTATGGGTCTAGACTTTCGAATCCGACGCAAGACAGATAGTTAATTGTAACGTTCAGGGCCTCCTAATGACGATGGAGCACTCAAATTGCGTAGAGATTCAATACATCGTCCTCCAGCCGACTTGTCTCCAAGGGGGTATCCCTGCCTCGGGCACCATATGGTCCGTCTCCGGTGATTCTTCATTTTCGAATCTGACGCAAAACTGATAGTTAATTGTAGCGTTCAGCGCCTCCTAATGACGATGGAACACTCAAATTGCATCGAGATTCAATACATCGTCCTCCAGCCGACTTGTCTCCAAGGGGATATTTCTGCCTCGGGCACCATAAGGTCCGTCTCCTGTGAGTCTAGATTTTCGAATCCGACGCGAAACTGATAGTTAATTGTAACGTTCAGGGCCACCTAATGACGATATAATACTCAAATTGCGTCCTGATTCAATACATCGTCCTTCAGCCGACTTGCCCCCAAGGGTCTATTGCTGCCTCAGGCACCTTATGGTCGTTCTCCTGTGAGTCTAGATATTCGAATCCGACGCATATCTGATAGCGCCTCCTAATGACGATGGAACACTCAAATTGCGGCGAGATTCAATACATCGCCTTTCATCCGTCTTGTCTCCAAGAGTCTATTGCTGCCTCGGGCACCTTATTTTCGTTCTCCTGTGAGTCTAGATTTTTGAATCCGACGCAAAACAGATGGTAAATTGTAACGTTCAGGGCCTCCTAATGACGATGGAACACTCAAATTGCGTCGAGATTCAATACATCGTCCTCCAGCCGATTTGTCTCCAAGGGTCTATTGCTGCCTTTGGTACCTAATGGACGTTCTCATGTGAGTCTAGATTTTCGAATCCGTCGCAAAACTGATAGCTAATTGTAACGTTCAGCGCCCCCTAATGACGATGGAACACTCATATTGCGTCGAGATTCAATACATCGTCCACCAGCCGACTTGTCTCCAAGGGGATATTGCTGCCTCGGGCACCATATGGTCCATCTCCTGTGAGTCTAGATTTTCGAATCCGACGCTAAACTGATAGTTAATTGTGATGTTCAGGGCCTCCTAATGTCGATGGAACACTCATGTTGCGTCGAGATTCAATTCATCGGCCTCCAGCCGACTTGTCTCCAAGTGTCTATTGCTGCCTCGGGCACCTTATGGTCGTTCTCCTGCGAGTCTAGATTTACGTATCCGACGCATAACTGATAGTTAATTGTAACGTTCTGCGCCTCCTAATGACGATGGAAGACTCAAATTGCGTCGAGATTCAATACATCGGCCTCCAGCCGACTTGTCTCCAAGGGTCTATTGCTGCCTCGGGCACCTTATGGTCGTTCTCCTGCGAGTCTAGATTTACGAATCCGACGCATAACTGATAGTTAATTGTAACGTTCAGCGCCTCCTGATGGCGATGGAACACTCAAATTGCGACGAGATTCAATGCATCGTCCTCCAGCCGACTTGTCTCCAAGGTGATATTGCTGCCTCAGGCACCATATGGTCCTTCTCCTGTGCGTCTAGATTTTCGAATCCCACGCGGAACTGATAGTTAATTGTAACGTTCAGGGCCTCCTAATGACGATGAAACACTCATATGAAGTCGAGATTCAATACATCGTCCTGCAGCCGACTTGTCTCCAAGGGTCTATTGCTGCCTGTGGCACCTTATGGTCGTTCTCCTATGGCTCTAGACTTTCGAATCCGACACAAAACAGATAGTTAATTGAAACGTTCAGGGCCTCCTAATGACGATGGAACACTCTAATTGAGTCGACGTTCAATACATCGTCCTCCAGCCGACTTGTCTCCAAGGGGATGTCGCTGCCTCGGGCACCATATGGTCCGTCCCCGGTGATTCTACATTTTCGAATCCGACGTAAAACTGATTGTTAATTGTAGCGTTCAGGGCCTGCTAATGACGATGGGGCACTCAAATTGCGTCACGATTCAATACATCGTCCTCCAGCGGACAGGTCTCCAAGGGGATATTGCTGTCTCGGGCACCATATGGTCCGTCTCCTGTGAGTCTAGATTTTCGAATCCGACGCGAAACTGATAGTTAATTGTAACGTTCAGGGCCTCCTAATGACGATGGAACACTCAAATTGCGTCGAGAGTCAATACATTCTCCTCCAGCCGACTTGCCTCCAAGGGTTTATTGCTGCCTGTGGCACCTTTTGGTCGTTTTCCCATTTGTCTAGACTTTCGAATCCGACGCAAAACAGATAGTTAATTGTATCTTTCAGGGCCTCCTAATGACGATGGAGCACTCAAATTGCGTAGAGATACAATACATCGTCCTCCAGCCGACTTGTCTCCAAGGGGATATCCCTGCCTCGGGCACCATATGGTCCGTATCCGGTGATTCTTCATTTTCGAATTTGACACAAAACTGATAGTTAATTGTAACGTTCAGGGCCTCCTAATGACGATGGAGCACTTAAATTGCGTCACGATTCAAAACATCGTCCTGCAGCGGAGTGGTCTCCAAGGGGATATTGCCGCTTTGGGCACCATAAGGTCCGTCTCCTGTGAGTCTAGATTTTCGAATCCGAGGCAAAAATATTAATTAATTGTTACGTTCGGCGCCTCCTAATGACGATGGAACACTCAGATTGCATCGAGATTCAATACATCGTCCTCCAGCCGATTTGTCTCCAAGGGGATGTTGCTGTCTCGGGCACCATATGGTCCTTCCCCTGTGAGTAGATTTTCGAATCCGACGCTAAAATGATAGTTAATTGTAATGTTCAGCGCCTCCTAATGACGACAGAACTCTCAAACTGCGTCGAGATTTAATACATTGGCCTCCAGCCGACTTGTCTCCAAGGGTCTATTGCTGCCTCGGGCACCGTATGGTCGTTCTCCTGTGAGTCTAGATTTTCGAATCCGACGCATATCTGATAGTTAGTTGTAACGTTCAGCGCCTCCTAATGACGATGGAACACTCAAATTGCGTCGAGATTGAATACATCGGCCTCCAACCAACTTGTCTCCAAGGGTCAACTGCTGCCTCGGGCACCTTATGGTCGATCTCCTGTGAGTCTAGATTTTCGAATCCGACGCGAGACTGATAGTTAATTGCAATGTTCAGGGCCTCCTAATGACGATGGAGCACTCAAATTGGGTCGCGATTCAGTACATCGTACTCCAGCTGACTGGTCTCCAAGAAGATATTGCTGCCCCGGCACCTTATGGTCCGTCTCCAGTGAGTCTAGATTTTCGAATCCGACGCATATCTGATAGTTAATTGTAACGTTCAGCGCCTCCTAATGACGATGGAACACTCAAATTGCGTCGAGATTGAATACATCGGCCTCCAACCAACTTGTCTCCAAGGGTCAACTGCTGCCTCGGCCACCTTAAGGTCGCTCTCCTGTGAGTCTAGATTTTAGAATCCGAAGCTAAACTGGTAGTGAGTTGTAACGTTCAGGGCCTCCTAATGACGATGGAACACTTAAATTGCGTCGAGATTCAATACATCGTCCTCCAGCGGATAGTATCCAAGGGGATATTGCTGTCTCGGGCACAATATGGTCCTTCTCCTGTGAATAGATTTTCGAATCCGACGCAAAAATGATATGTAATTGTAACGTTCAGCGCCTCCTAATGCAGATGGAACACTCAAATTGCGTCGAGAGTCAATACATCGCCCTCCTGCCGACTTGTCTACAAGGGGATATTGCTGCCTCGGGCTCCATATGGTCCGTCTCCTGTGAGTCTAGATTTACGAATCCGACGTGAAAAATGATAGTTCATTGTAACGCTCAGGGCCTCCTAATGACGATGGAACAATCAAATTGCGTCGAGATTCAATACATCGGCCTCCAGCCGCCTTGTCTCCAAGGGTCTATTGCTGCCTGGGGCACCTTATGGTCGTTCTCCTATAAGTCTAGATTTTCGAATCTGACGCATACGTGATTGTTAATTGTAACGTTCAGTGCCGCCTAATGACGATGGAACACTCAATTTGCGTCGAGATTCAATACATCGTCCTCCAGCCGACTTGTCTCCATGGGGATATTGCTGCCTCAGGCACCTTATGGTCGTTCTCCTGTGAGTCCAGATTTTCGAATCCGACGCGAAACTGATTGTCAATTGTAACGTTCCGGGCCTCCTAATGACGATGGAACACTCAAATTGTGTCGAGATTCATTACAACGTCCTCCAGCCGACTTGTATCCAAGGGGATATTGCTGTCTCGGGCACCTTATGGTTCTTCTCCTGTGAGTAGATTTTCGAATCAGACGCTAAAATGATAGTTAATTGTAACCTTCAGCGCCTCCTAATGACGATGGAATACACAAATTGCGTCGAGAGTCAAACCATCGTCCTCCAGCCGACTTGTCTCCAAGGGGATATTGTTGCCTCGGGCACCTTATGGTCGTTCCCCTGTGAGTCTAGATTTTCGAATCCGACGCAAGACTGATTGTTAATTGTAACGTTCAGGGCATTCTACAGACGATGGAACACTCAAATTGCCTCGAGATTCAATACATCGTCCTCCAGCCGACTTGTTTCCAAGGGGATATCGCTGCCTCGGGCTCCATAAGGTCCGTCTCTGGTGGTTCTACATTTTCGAATCCGACCCAAAACTGATAGTTAATTGTAATGTTCAGGGCCTCCTAATGACAATGGAGCACTCAAATTGGGTCGCGATTCAATACATCGTCCTCCAGCGGACTGGTCTCCAAGGGGATATTGCTGCCCCGGCGCCTTATGGTCCGTCTCCAGTGAGTCTAGATTTTCGAATCCGACGCAAAACTGTTAGTTAAATGTAACGTTCGGGGCCTCCTAATGACGATGGAACACTCAAATTGCTTCGAGATTCAATACATCGTCATTCAGCCGACATGTCTCCAAGGGACTATTGCTGCCTCGGCCACCTTAAGGTCGCTCTCCTGTGAGTCTAGATTTTAGAATCCGAAGCTAAACTGATAGTGAGTTGTAACGTTCAGGGCCTCCTAATGACGATGGAACACTCAAATTGCGTCGAGATTCAATACATCGTCCTCCAGCGGCTAGTATCCAAGGGGATATTGCTGTCTCGGGCACAATATGGTCCTTCTCCTGTGAATAGATTTTCTAATCCGACGAAAAAGTGATATGTAACTGTAACGTTCAGCGCCTCCTAATGCAGATGGAACACTCAAATTGCGTCGAGAGTCAGTACATCGTCCTCCTGCCGACTTGTCTACAAGGGGATATTGCTGCCTCGGGCTCCATGTGGTCCGTCTCCTGTGAGTCTAGATTTACGAATCCGACGTAAAAATGATAGTTCATTGTAACGGTCAGGGCCACCTAATGACGATGGAACAATCAAACTGCGTCGAGATTCAAAACATCGGCCTCCCGCCGCCTTGTCTCCAAGGGTCTATTGCTGCCTGGGGCTCCTTATGGTCGTTCTCCTATAAGTCTGCATTTTCGAATCCGACGCATACGTGATTGTTAATTGTAACGTTCAGTGCCTCCTAATGACGATGGAACACTCAAATTGCGTCGAGATTCAATACATCGTCCTCCAGCCGACTTGTCTCCATGGGGATATTGCTGCCTCAGGCACCTTATGGTCGTTCTCCTGTGAGTCTAGATTTTCGAATCCGACGCGAAACTGATTGTCAATTGTAACGTTCAGGGCCTCCTAATGACGATGGAACACACAAATTGTGTCGAGATTCAATACAACGTCCTCCAGCCGACTTGTATCCAAGGGGATATTGCTGTCTCGGGCACCGTATGGTTCTTCTCCTGTGAGTAGATTTTCGATTCAGACGCTAAAATGATAGTTAATTGTAACCTTCAGCGCCTCCTAATGACGATGGAATACACAAATTGCGTCGAGAGTCAATACATCGTCCTCCAGCCGACTTGTCTCCAAGGGGATATTGTTGCCTCGGGCACCTTATGGTCGTTCCCCTGTGAGCCTAGATTTTCGAATCCGACGCAAAACTGATTGTTAATTGTAACGTTCAGGGCCTACTAAAGACGATGGAACACTTAAATTGCGTCGAGATTCAATACATCGTCCTCCAGCCGACTTGTTTCCAAGGGGATATTGCTGTCTCGGGCATCATATGGTCCTTCTCCTTTGAGTAGATTTTCGAATCCGACGCTAAACTGATAGTTAAATGTAACGTTCAGCGCCTCCTAATGACGATGGAATACTCAAATTGCGTCGAGAGTCAATACATCGTCCTCCAGCCGACTTGTCTACAAGGGGATATTGCTGCCTCGGGCTCCATGTGGACCGTCTCCTGTGAGTCTAGATTTTCGAATCCGACGCAAAATTGATAGTTAATTGTAGCGTTCAGGGCCTCCTAATGACGATAGAACACTCAAATTCCGTCGAGATTCAATACATCGGCCTCCAGTCGACTTGTCTCCAAGGGTCTATTGCTGCCACGGGCAGCTTATGGTCGTTCTCCTGTGAGTCTAGATTTTCGAATCCAACGCATAACTGATAGTTAATTGTAACGTTCAGCGCCTACTAATTACGATGGCACACTGAAATTGCGTCGAGATTCAATACATCGTCCTCCAGCCGACTTGTCTCCATGGGGATATTGCTGCCTCGGGCACCTTATGTTCGTTCTCCTGTGAGTCTAGATTTTCGAATCCGACGCGAAACTGATTGTTAATTGTAACGTTTAGGGCTTCCTAATGACGATGGAACACTCAAATTGCGTCGAGATTCAATACAATCGTCATTCAGCCGACTTGCCTCCAAGGGTCTACTGCTGCCTCGGGCACCTTATGGTCGTTCCCCTGTGAGTCTAGATTTTAGAATCCGACGCAAAACTGATAGTTAATTGTAACGTTCAAGACCTCCTAATGACGATGGAACAATCAAATTGCGTCGAGGTTCAATACATGGTCCTCCAGGCGACGTGTCTCCAAGGTGATATTGCTGACTCGGCCACCATATGGTCCGTCTCCTGTGAGTCTAGATTTTCGAATCCGACGCAAAAATGATAGTTAATTGTAACGTTCAGGACCTCCTAATGACGATGGAACACTCAAATTGCGTCGAGATTCAATACAACGTCCTTCAGCCGATTTGTCTCCGAGGGTCTATTGCTGCCTCGGGCACCTTATGGACGATCTCCTGTGAGTCTAGATTATCGAATCCGACGCAAAACTGATGGTTAACTGTAACGTTCAGGCCTCCTAATGACGATGGACACTCAAATTGCGTCGAGATTCAATACATCGTCCTCCAGCCAACTTGTATCCAAGGGGACATTGCTGTGCTCGGGCACCAAATGGTCCTTCTCCTGTGAGTAGATTTTCGAATCCGACGCTAAAATGATAGTTAATTGTAACGTTCAGCACCTCCTAATGACGATGGAACACTCAATTTGCGTCGAGAGTCAATACATCTTCCTCCAGCCGACCTGTCTGCAAGGGGTATTTCTGCCCCATGCACCTTATGGTCCGTCTAAAAGGAGTCTAGATTTTCGAATCCGACGAAAAACTGATAGTTAATTGTGACATTCAGGGCCTCCTAATGACGATGAAACACTCAAATTGCGTCGCGATCCAATACATCGTCATTCAGCCGACTTGTCTCCGAAGGGCCTATTGCTGCCTCGGCCACCTTATGGTCGCTCTCCTGTGAGTCTAGATTTTAGAATCCGAAGCTAAACTTATAGTTAGTTGTAACGTTCAGGGCCTCCTAATGACGATGGAACACTCAAATTGCGTCGAGATTCAATACATCGTCCTCCAGCGGCTAATATCCAAGGGGATATTGCTGTCTCGGGGACAATATGGTCCTTCTCCTGTGAATAGATTTTCGAATCCGACGCTAAAATGATATTTAATTGTAACGTTCAGCGCCTCCTAATGCAGATGGAACACTCAAATTGCGTCGAGAGTCAATACATCGTCCTCCTGCCGACTTGGCTACAAGGGGATATTGCTGCCTCGGGCTCCATGTGGTCCGTCTCCTGTGAGTCTAGATTCTCGAATCCGACGCAAAAATGATAGTTCATTGTAACGTTCAGGGCCTGCTAATGACGATGAAACAATCAAATTGCGTCGAGATTCAATACTTCGGCCTTCAGCCGACTTGTCTCCAAGGGTCTATTGCTGCCTGGGGCACCTTATGGTCGTTCTCCTGGAGTCTAGATTTTCGAATCCGACGCATATGTGATTGTTGATTGTAACGTTCAGAGCCTCCTAATGACGATGGAACAATCAAATTGCATCGAGATTCAATACATCGTCCTCCAGCCGACTTGTCTCCATGGGGATACTGCTGCTTCAGGCGCCTTATGGTCTTTCTCCTGTGAGTCTAGATTTTCGAATCCGACGCGAAACTGATAGTTAATTGTAACGTTCAGGGCCTACTAAAGACGATGGAACACTCAAATTGCGTCGAGATTCAATACATCGTCCTCCAGCGGACTGGTCTCCAAGGGGATATTGCTGCCTCGGGTACCATGTGGTCCGTCTCCTGGGAGTCTAGATTTTTGAATCCGACGCAAAAATACTGGTCAATTGTAACGTTCAGAGCCTCCTAATGACGATGGAACACTCAAATTGCGTCGAGATTCAATACATCGTCCTCCAGCCGACTTGTCCCCAAGGGGATATTGCTGCCTCGGCCACCATATGGTCCGTCTCCTGCGAGTCTAGATTTTCGAATCCGACGCGAAACTGATAGTTAATTGTATCGTTCAGGGCCTCCTAATGATGATGGAACACTCAAATTGCGTCGAGATTCAATACATCGTCCTACAGCCGACTTGCCCCCAAGGGTCTATTGCTGCCTCGGGCACCTTATGGTCAATCTCCTGTGAGTCTAGATTTTCGAATCCGACGCAAACCTGATTGTTAATTGTAACGTTCAGGGCCTCCTAATGACGATGGAACACTCAAATTGCGTCGAACTTCAATACATCGTCCTCCAGCCGACTTGTCTCCATGGGGATATTGCTGCCTCGGGCACCTTATGGTCGTTCTCATGTGAGCCTAGATTTTCGAATCCGACGCGAAACTGATTGTTAATTGTAACGTTCAGGGCTTCCTAATGACGATGGAACACTCAAATTGCGTCGAGATTCAATACATCGCCATTCAGCCGACTTGTCTCCAAGGGTCTATTGCTGCCTCTGGCACCTTATGGTCGTTTCCCTGTGAGTCTAGATGTTAGAAGCCGAAGCAAAACTGCTAGTTATTAGTAACGTTCAAGACCTCCTAATGACGATGGAACAATCAAATTGCGTCGAGGTTCAATACATCGTCCTCCAGCCGACTTGTCTCCAAGGTGATATTACTGACTCGGGCACCATATGGTCCGTCTCCTGTGAGTCTAGATTTTCGAATCCGACGCTAAAATGATAGTTAATTGTAACGTTCAGCGCCTCCTAATGACGATGGAACACACAAATTGCGTCGAGAGTCAATACATCTTCCTCCAGCCGACCTGTCTGCAAGGGGTATTTCTGCCCCGGGCACCTTATGGTCCGTCTCCAGTGAGTCTAGATTTTCGAATCCGACGAAAAACTGACAGTTAATTGTAACATTCAGGGCCTCCTAATGACGATGAAACACTCAAATTGCGTCGCGATCCAATACATCGTCCTCCAGCCGACTTGTCTCCAAGGGTCTATTGCTGCCTCGAGCACCTTATGATCGATCTTCTGTGAGTCTAGATTTTCGAATCCGACGCTTAACTGTCAGTTAAATGTAACGTTCAGGGCCTCCTAATGACAATGGAACACTCAAATTGCGTCGAGATTCAATACATCGTCCTCCAGCGGCTAGTATCCAAGGGGATATTGCTGTCTCGGGCACAATATGGTCCTTCTCCTGTGAATAGATTTTCGAATCCGACGCTAAAATGATTTTTAATTATAACGTTCAGCGCCTCCTAATGCCGATGGAACACTCAAATTGCGTCGAGAGTCAATACATCGTCCTCCTGCCGACTTGTCTACAAGGCGATATTGCTGCCTCGGGCTCCATGTGGTCCGTCTCCTGTGAGTCTAGATTTTCGAATCCGACGCTAAAATGATAGTTAATTGTAACGTTCAGCGCCTCCTAATGACGATGGAACACACAAATTGCGTCGAGAGTCAATACATCTTCCTCCAGCCGACCTGTCTGCAAGGGGTATTTCTGCCCCGGGCACCTTATGGTCCGTCTCCAGTGAGTCTAGATTTTCGAATCCGACGAAAAACTGACAGTTAATTGTAACATTCAGGGCCTCCTAATGACGATGAAACACTCAAATTGCGTCGCGATCCAATACATCGTCCTCCAGCCGACTTGTCTCCAAGGGTCTATTGCTGCCTCGAGCACCTTATGATCGATCTTCTGTGAGTCTAGATTTTCGAATCCGACGCAAAACTGTCAGTTAAATGTAACGTTCAGGGCCTCCTAATGACAATGGAACACTCAAATTGCGTCGAGATTCAATACATCGTCCTCCAGCGGCTAGTATCCAAGGGGATATTGCTGTCTCGGGCACAATATGGTCCTTCTCCTGTGAATAGATTTTCGAATCCGACGCTAAAATGATTTTTAATTATAACGTTCAGCGCCTCCTAATGCCGATGGAACACTCAAATTGCGTCGAGAGTCAATACATCGTCCTCCTGCCGACTTGTCTACAAGGCGATATTGCTGCCTCGGGCTCCATGTGGTCCGTCTCCTGTGAGTCTAGATTTTCGAATCCGACGCAAAAATGATAATTCATTGTAACGTTCAGGGCCTGCTAATGACGATGGAACAATCAAATTGCGTCGAGATTCAATACATCGGACTCCAGCCGACTTGTCTCCAAGGGACTATTGCTACCTGGGGCACCTTATGGTCGTTCTCCTATGAGTCTAGATTTTCGAATCCGACGCATACGTGATTGTTAATTTAACGTTCAGTGCCTCCTAATGACGATGGAACACTCAAATTGCGTCGAGATTCAATACATCGTCCTCCAGCCTACTTTTGTCCAAGGGGATATTGCTGCTTCTGGCACCATATAGTCCGTCTCCTGTGAGTCTAGATTTTCGAATCCGACGCGAAACTGATAGTTAATTGTAACGTTCACGGCCACCTAATGACGATGGAACACTCAAATTGCGTCCAGATTCAATACATCGTCCTTTAACGGACTTGTCTACAAGAGTGTAATGCTGCCTAGGGCACCATATGGTCGTTCTCCTGTGAGTCTAGATTTTCGAATCCTACGCAATACTGATAGTTAATTGAAACGTTCAGGGCCTCCTAATGACGATGGAACACTGAAATTGCTTCGAGATTCAATACATCGGCCTAGTCTTCAAGGGTCTATTGCTGGCTCGGGCACCTTATGGTCGGTCTCCTGTGAGTCTTGATTTTCGTATCCGACGCATAACTGATATTTAATTCTAGCGTTCAGCGCCTCCTAATGACGATGGAACACTTTATTTGCGTCGAGATTCAATACACCGTCCTCCAACCAGATAGTCTCCAAGGTGATATTGCAGCCTCGGGCACCATATGGTCCTCCTCCTATGAGTCTAGATGTTCGAATCCGACGCGAAACTGATAGTTAATTGTAACGTTCAGGGCCGCCTAATGACGATGGAACACTCAAATTGCGTCGAGATTCAATACATCGTCCTCCAGCCGACTTGTCTCCAAGGGGATATCGCTGCCTCGGGCATCATATCGTCTGTCTCCTGTGATTCTACATTTTCGAATCCGACGCAAAACTAATTGTTAATTGTAACGTTCAGGGCCTCCTAATGACGATGGAACACTCAAATTGCGTCGAGATTCAATACATCGTCCGCCAGTCGACTTGAATCCAAGGGGATACTGCCGTCTCGGGCACCATATGGTCCTTCGCCTGTGAGTAGATTTTCGAATCCGACGCTAAAATGGTAGTTAATTGTAACGTTCAGGGCCTCCTAATGATGAAGGAACACACAAATTGCGTCGACATTCAATACATGGTCCTCCAGCCGACTTGTTTCCAAGGGGATAACGATGCCTCGGGCACCATATGGAATGTCTCTGGTAATTCTACATTTACGAATCCGACGCAAAACTGATAGTTAATTGTAACGCTCAGGGCCTCCTAATGACGACTGAGCACTCAAACTGCGTCCCGAATCAATCCATCGTCCTCCAGCGGACTGGTCTCCAAGGGGATATTGCTGCCCCGGCACCTCATGGTCCGTCTACAGTGAGTCTAGATTTTCGAATTCGACGAAAAACTGATAGTTAATTGTAACATTCAGGCCTCCTAATTACGATGGAACACTCAAATTGCGACGCGATTCAATACATCGGCCTCCAGCCGACTTGTCTCCAAGGGGACATTGCAGCCTCGGGCACCATATGGTCCGTCTCGTGTGAGGTTAGATTTTCGAATTCGACGCAAAAATTATAGTTAATTGTAACGTTCAGGGCCTCCTAATGACGATGGAACACTCAAATTGTGTTGAGATTCAATACATCGTCCGCCAGCCGACTTGTATCCATGGGGATATTGCTGTCTCGGGCACCATATGGTACTTCGCCTGTGAGTAGATTTTCGAATCCGACGCTAAAATGGTAGTTAATTGTAAAGTTCAGGGCCTGCTAATGATGAAGGAACACACAAATTGCGTCGAGATTCAATACATGGTCCTCCAGCCGACTTGTCTCCAAGGGGATAACGATGCCTCGGGCACCATATGGAAGGTCTCTGGTAATTCTACATTTTCGAATCCGACGCAAAACTGATAGTTAATTGTAACGATCAGGGCCTCCTAATGACGACTGAGCACTCAAATTGCGTCGCGAATCCATCCATCGTCCTCCAGCGGACTGGTCTCCAAGGGGATATTGTTGCCCCAGCACCTCATGGTCCGTCTCCAGTGAGTCTAGATTTTCGAATCCGACGAAAAACTGATAGTTAATTGTAACATTCAGGCCTCCTAATTACGATGGAACACTCAAATTGCGACGCGATCCAATACATCGTCCTCCAGCCAACTTGTCTTCAAGGGTCTATTGCTGCCTGGGGCTTCTTATGATCGTTCTCCTGTGAGTCTAGATTTTCGAATTCAACGTAAAACTGTCAGTTCATTGTAACTTTTAGGGCCTCCTAATGACGGTGGAACACTCAAATTGCGTCGAGAGTCAATACATCGTCCTCCTGCCGACTTGTCTACAAGGGGATATTGCTGCCTCGGGCTCCATGTGGTCCGTCTCCTGCGAGTCTAGATTTTCTAATCCGACGCAAAAATTATAGTTCATTGTAACGTTCAGTGCCTCCCAATGACGATGGAACACTCAAATTGCGTCGAGATTCAATACATCGTCCTCCAGCCTACTTGTCTCCAATGGGATATTGCTGCCTCGGGCACCATATGGTCCGTCTCCTGTGGGTCTAGATTTTCGAATCCGACGCGAAACTGATAGTTAATTGTAACGTTCAGGGTCACCTAATGACGATGTAACACTCAAATTGCGTCCAGATTCAATACATCGTCCTTCAGCGGACTTGTCTACAACAGTCTATTGCTGCCTAGGGCAGCTTATGGTCGTTCTCCTGTGAGTCTAGATTTTCGAATCCGACGCAAAAGTGATAGTTAATTGTAACTTTCAGGGCCTCCTAATGACGATGGAACACTGCAATTGCTTCGAGATTCAATACGTCGGCCTAGTTTTCAAGGGTCTATTACTGGCTTGGGCACCTTATGGTCGATCTCCTGTGAGTCTAGATTTTCGAATACGACGCATAACGGATAGTTAATTGTAACGTTCAGCGCCTCCTAATGACGATGGAACACTCTAATTGCGTCGAGATTCAATACATCGTCCTCCAACCAGGTAGTCTCCAAGGTAATATTGCTGCCTCAGTCACCATATGATCCTCCTCCAGTGAGTCTAGATTTTCGAATCCGACGCGAAACTGATAGTTAATTGTAACGTTCAGGGCCTCCTAATGACGATGGAACACTCAAATTGCGTCGAGAATCAATACATCGTCCTCCAGCCGACTTGCCTCCAAGGGTCTATTGTTGCCTGTGGCACGTTATGGTCGTGCTCCTATGGGTCTAGATTTTCGAATACGACGCAAAATAGATGAATCATTGTAACGTTCAGGGCCTCCTAATGACGATGGAACACTCAAATTGCGTCGACATTCAATACATCGTCCTACAGCCGACTTGCCCCCAAGGGTCTATTGCTGCCTCGGGCAACTTATGGTCGTTCTCCTGTGAGTCTAGATTTTCGAATCCGACGCAAAACTGATAGTTAATTGGAACGCTCAGGGCCTCCTAATGACGACTGAGCACTCAAATTGCGTCGTGAATCAATACATCGTCCTCCAGCGGACTGGTATCCAAGGCGATTTTAATGCACCGGCACCTTATGGTCCGTCTCCAGTGAGTCTATATTTTCGAATCCGACGAAAAACTGATAGTTAATTGTAACATTCAGGCCTCCTAATTACGATGGAACACACAAATTGCGTCGCGATCCAATACATCGACCTCAAGCCGACTTGCCTCCAAGGGTCTATTGTTGCGTCGGGCACCTTATGGTCGTTCCCCTGTGAGTCTCGGTTTTCGAATCCGGCGCATAACTTATAGTTAATTGTAACGTTCAGCGCCTCCTAATGACGATGGAACACTCTAATTGCGTCGAGATTCAATACATCGTTATTCAGCCGACTTGTCTCCCAGGGACTATTGCTGCCTCGGGCACCTTATGGTCGCTCTCCTGTGACACTAGATTTTAGAATCCGACGCTAAACTGATAGTTAAGTATAACGTTCAGGGCCTCCTAATGACGATGGAACACTCAAATTGCGTCGAGATTCAATACATCGTCCTCCAGCCGACTTGCCTCCAAGGGTCTATTGTTGCCTGTGGCACCTTAAGGTCGTGCTCCTATGGGTCTAGATTTTCGAATACGACGCAAAATAGATGAATCATTGTAACGTTCAGGGCCTCCTAATGACGATGGAACACTCAAATTGCGTCGAGATTCAATACATCGTCCTCCAGCCGACTTTTCTCCAACGGGATATCGCTGCCTCGGGCATCATGTCGTCTGTCTCCTGTGATTCTACATTTTCAAATCCGACGCAAAACTGAGAGTTAATTGTAACGATCAGGGCCTCCTAATGACGATGGAGCAAACAAATTGCGTCGCGATTCAATACATCGCCCTCCAGCGGACTGGTCTCCAAGGGGATATTGCTGCCTCGGACACCTTATGATCGTTCTCCTGTGAGTCTAGATTTTTGAATCCGACGCTAAACTGATAGTTAATTGTAACGTTCAGGGCCTCCTAATGACGATGGAACACTCAAATTGCGTCGAGATTCAATACATCGGCCTCCAGCCGACTTGTCTCCAAGGGGACATTGCTGCCTCGGGCACCATATGGTCCGGCTCCTGTGAGTCTAGATTTTCGAATCCGACTCGAAACTGATAGTTAATTGTAACGTTCAGGGCCTCCTAATGACGATGGAACACTCAAATTGCGTCGAGATTCAATTCATCGTCCTACAGCCGACTTGCCCCCAAGGGTCTATTGCTGCCTCGGGCAACTTATGGTCGTTCTCCTGTGAGTCTAGATTTTCGAATCCGACGCTAAACTGATAGTTAATTGTAACGTTCAGGGCCTCCTAATGACGATGGAACACTCAAATTGCGTCGCGATCCAATACATCGTCCTCCAGCCGACTTGTCTCCAAGGGTCTATTGCTGCCTCGAGCACCTTATGATCGATCTTCTGTGAGTCTAGATTTTCGAATCCGACGCAAAACTGTCAGTTAAATGTAACGTTCAGGGCCTCCTAATGACAATGGAACACTCAAATTGCGTCGAGATTCAATACATCGTCCTCCAGCGGCTAGTATCCAAGGGGATATTGCTGTCTCGGGCACAATATGGTCCTTCTCCTGTGAATAGATTTTCGAATCCGACGCTAAAATGATTTTTAATTATAACGTTCAGCGCCTCCTAATGCCGATGGAACACTCAAATTGCGTCGAGAGTCAATACATCGTCCTCCTGCCGACTTGTCTACAAGGCGATATTGCTGCCTCGGGCTCCATGTGGTCCGTCTCCTGTGAGTCTAGATTTTCGAATCCGACGCTAAAATGATAGTTAATTGTAACGTTCAGCGCCTCCTAATGACGATGGAACACACAAATTGCGTCGAGAGTCAATACATCTTCCTCCAGCCGACCTGTCTGCAAGGGGTATTTCTGCCCCGGGCACCTTATGGTCCGTCTCCAGTGAGTCTAGATTTTCGAATCCGACGAAAAACTGACAGTTAATTGTAACATTCAGGGCCTTCTAATGACGATGAAACACTCAAATTGCGTCGCGATCCAATACATCGTCCTCCAGCCGACTTGTCTCCAAGGGTCTATTGCTGCCTCGAGCACCTTATGATCGATCTTCTGTGAGTCTAGATTTTCGAATCCGACGCAAAACTGTCAGTTAAATGTAACGTTCAGGGCCTCCTAATGACAATGGAACACTCAAATTGCGTCGAGATTCAATACATCGTCCTCCAGCGGCTAGTATCCAAGGGGATATTGCTGTCTCGGGCACAATATGGTCCTTCTCCTGTGAATAGATTTTCGAATCCGACGCTAAAATGATTTTTAATTATAACGTTCAGCGCCTCCTAATGCCGATGGAACACTCAAATTGCGTCGAGAGTCAATACATCGTCCTCCTGCCGACTTGTCTACAAGGCGATATTGCTGCCTCGGGCTCCATGTGGTCCGTCTCCTGTGAGTCTAGATTTTCGAATCCGACGCAAAAATGATAATTCATTGTAACGTTCAGGGCCTGCTAATGACGATGGAACAATCAAATTGCGTCGAGATTCAATACATCGGACTCCAGCCGACTTGTCTCCAAGGGACTATTGCTGCCTGGGGCACCTTATGGTCGTTCTCCTATGAGTCTAGATTTTCGAATCCGACGCATACGTGATTGTTAATTTAACGTTCAGTGCCTCCTAATGACGATGGAACACTCAAATTGCGTCGAGATTCAATACATCGTCCTCCAGCCTACTTTTGTCCAAGGGGATATTGCTGCTTCTGGCACCATATAGTCCGTCTCCTGTGAGTCTAGATTTTCGAATCCGACGCGAAACTGATAGTTAATTGTAACGTTCACGGCCACCTAATGACGATGGAACACTCAAATTGCGTCCAGATTCAATACATCGTCCTTTAACGGACTTGTCTACAAGAGTGTAATGCTGCCTAGGGCACCATATGGTCGTTCTCCTGTGAGTCTAGATATTCGAATCCTACGCAATACTGATAGTTAATTGAAACGTTCAGGGCCTCCTAATGACGATGGAACACTGAAATTGCTTCGAGATTCAATACATCGGCCTAGTCTTCAAGGGTCTATTGCTGGCTCGGGCACCTTATGGTCGGTCTCCTGTGAGTCTTGATTTTCGTATCCGACGCATAACTGATATTTAATTCTAGCGTTCAGCGCCTCCTAATGACGATGGAACACTTTAATTGCGTCGAGATTCAATACACCGTCCTCCAGCCGACTTGTCTCCAAGGGGATATCGCTGCCTCGGGCATCATATCGTCTGTCTCCTGTGATTCTACATTTTCGAATCCGACGCAAAACTAATTGTTAATTGTAACGTTCAGGGCCTCCTAATGACGATGGAACACTCAAATTGCGTCGAGATTCAATACATCGTCCGCCAGTCGACTTGTATCCAAGGGGATACTGCCGTCTCGGGCACCATATGGTCCTTCGCCTGTGAGTAGATTTTCGAATGCGACGCTAAAATGGTAGTTAATTTTAACGTTCAGGGCCTCCTAATGATGAAGGAACACACAAATTGCGTCGACATTCAATACATGGTCCTCCAGCCGACTTGTTTCCAAGGGGATAACGATGCCTCGGGCACCATATGGAATGTCTCTGGTAATTCTACATTTACGAATCCGACGCAAAACTGATAGTTAATTGTAACGCTCAGGGCCTCCTAATGACGACTGAGCACTCAAACTGCGTCGCGAATCAATCCACCGTCCTCCAGCGGACTGGTCTCCAAGGGGATATTGCTGCCCCGGCACCTCATGGTCCGTCTACAGTGAGTCTAGATTTTCGAATTCGACGAAAAACTGATAGTTAATTGTAACATTCAGGCCTCCTAATTACGATGGAACACTCAAATTGCGACGCGATTCAATACATCGGCCTCCAGCCGACTTGTCTCCAAAGGGACATTGCAGCCTCGGGCACCATATGAACCGTCTCCTGTGAGGCTAGATTTTCGAATTCGACGCAAAAATTATAGTTAATTGTAACGTTCAGGGCCTCCTAATGACGATGGAACACTCAAATTGTGTTGAGATTCAATACATCGTCCGCCAGCCGACTTATATCCATGGGGATATTGCTGTCTCGGGCACCATATGGTACTTCGCCTGTGAGTAGATTTTCGAATCCGACGCTAAAATGGTAGTTAATTGTAACGTTCAGGGCCTGCTAATGATGAAGGAACACACAAATTGCGTCGAGATTCAATACATGGTCCTCCAGCCGACTTGTCTCCAAGGGGATAACGATGCCTCGGGCACCATATGGAAGGTCTCTGGTAATTCTACATTTTCGAATCCGACGCAAAACTGATAGTTAATTGTAACGTTCAGGGCCTCCTAATGACGACTGAGCACTCAAATTGCGTCGCGAATCCATCCATCGTCCTCCAGCGGAATGGTCTCCAAGGGGATATTGTTGCCCCAGCACCTCATGGTCCGTCTCCAGTGAGTCTAGATTTTCGAATCCGACGAAAAACTGATAGTTAATTGTAACATTCAGGCCTCCTAATTACGATGGAACACTCAAATTGCGACGCGATCCAATACATCGTCCTCCAGCCAACTTGTCTCCAAGGGTCTATTGCTGCCTGGGGCTTCTTATGATCGTTCTCCTGTGAGTCTAGATTTTCGAATTCAACGTAAAACTGTCAGTTCATTGTAACTTTCAGGGCCTCCTAATGACGGTGGAACACTCAAATTGCGTCGAGAGTCAATACATCGTCCTCCTGCCGACTTGTCTACAAGGGGATATTGCTGCCTCGGGCTCCATGTGGTCCGTCTCCTGCGAGTCTAGATTTTCTAATCCGACGCAAAAATTATAGTTCATTGTAACGTTCAGTGCCTCCCAATGACGATGGAACACTCAAATTGCGTCGAGATTCAATACATCGTCCTCCAGCCTACTTGTCTCCAATGGGATATTGCTGCCTCGGGCACCATATGGTCCGTCTCTTGTGGGTCTAGATTTTCGAATCCGACGCGAAACTGATAGTTAATTGTAACGTTCAGGGTCACCTAATGACGATGTAACACTCAAATTGCGTCCAGATTCAATACATCGTCCTTCAGCGGACTTGTCTACAACAGTCTATTGCTGCCTAGGGCAGCTTATGGTCGTTCTCCTGTGAGTCTAGATTTTCGAATCCGACGCAAAAGTGATAGTTAATTGTAACTTTCAGGGCCTCCTAATGACGATGGAACACTGCAATTGCTTCGAGATTCAATACGTCGGCCTAGTTTTCAAGGGTCTATTACTGGCTTGGGCACCTTATGGTCGGTCTCCTGTGAGTCTAGATTTTCGAATACGACGCATAACGGATAGTTAATTGTAACGTTCAGCGCCTCCTAATGACGATGGAACACTGTAATTGCGTCGAGATTCAATACATCGTCCTCCAACCAGGTAGTCTCCAAGGTAATATTGCTGCCTCAGTCACCATATGATCCTCCTCCAGTGAGTCTAGATTTTCGAATCCGACGCGAAACTGATAGTTAATTGTAACGTTCAGGGCCTCCTAATGACGATGGAACACTCAAATTGCGTCGAGAATCAATACATCGTCCTCCAGCCGACTTGCCTCCAAGGGGATATCGCTGCCTCGGGCATCATATCGTCTGTCTCCTGTGATTCTACATTTTCGAATCCGACGCAAAACTGATAGTTAATTGTAACGTTCAGGTACTCCTAATGACGATGGAGCAATCAAATTGCGTCGCGATTCAATACTTCGTCCTCCAGCGGACTGGTCTCCAAGGGGATATTGCTGCCTCGGGCACCTTATGGTCGCTCTCCTGTGAGTCTAGATTTTTGAATCCGACGCTAAACTGATAGTTAATTGTAACGTTCAGGGACTCCTAATGACGATGGAACACTCAAATTGCGTCGACATTAAATACATCGTCCTACAGCCGACTTGCCCCCAAGGGTCTATTGCTGCCTCGGGCAACTTATGGTCGTTCTCCTGTGAGTCTAGATTTTCGAATCCGACGCAAAACTGATAGTTAATTGGAACGCTCAGGGCCTCCTAATGACGACTGAGCACTCAAATTGCGTCGCGAATCAATACATCGTCCTCCAGCGGACTGGTATCCAAGGCGATTTTAATGCACCGGCACCTTATGGTCCGTCTCCAGTGAGTCTAGATTTTCGAATCCGACGAAAAACAGATAGTTAATTGTAACATTCAGGCCTCCTAATTACGATGGAACACACAAATTGCGTCGCGATCCAATACATCGACCTCAAGCCGACTTGCCTCCAAGGGTCTGTCGTTGCGTCGGGCACCTTATGGTCGTTCCCCTGTGAGTCTCGGTTTTCGAATCCGGCGCATAACTTATAGTTAATTGTAACGTTCAGCGCCTCCTAATGACGATGGAACACTCTAATTGCGTCGAGATTCAATACATCGTTATTCAGCCGACTTGTCTCCCAGGGACTATTGCTGCCTCGGGCACCTTATGGTCGCTCTCCTGTGACACTAGATTTTAGAATCCGACGCTAAACTGATAGTTAAGTATAACGTTCAGGGCCTCCTAATGACGATGGAACACTCAAATTGCGTCGAGATTCAATACATCGTCCTCCAGCCGACTTGCCTCCAAGGGTCTATTGTTGCCTGTGGCACCTTAAGGTCGTGCTCCTATGGGTCTAGATTTTCGAATACGACGCAAAATAGATGAATCATTGTAACGTTCAGGGCCTCCTAATGACGATGGAACACTCAAATTGCGTCGAGATTCAATACATCGTCCTCCAGCCGACTTTTCTCCAACGGGATATCGCTGCCTCGGGCATCATGTCGTCTGTCTCCTGTGATTCTACATTTTCAAATCCGACGCAAAACTGAGAGTTAATTGTAACGATCAGGGCCTCCTAATGACGATGGAGCAAACAAATTGCGTCGCGATTCAATACATCGCCCTCCAGCGGACTGGTCTCCAAGGGGATATTGCTGCCTCGGACACCTTATGATCGTTCTCCTGTGAGTCTAGATTTTTGAATCCGACGCTAAACTGATAGTTAATTGTAACGTTCAGGGCCTCCTAATGACGATGGAACACTCAAATTGCGTCGAGATTCAATACATCGGCCTCCAGCCGACTTGTCTCCAAGGGGACATTGCTGCCTCGGGCACCATATGGTCCGGCTCCTGTGAGTCTAGATTTTCGAATCCGACTCGAAACTGATAGTTAATTGTAACGTTCAGGGCCTCCTAATGACGATGGAACACTCAAATTGCGTCGAGATTCAATTCATCGTCCTACAGCCGACTTGCCCCCAAGGGTCTATTGCTGCCTCGGGCAACTTATGGTCGTTCTCCTGTGAGTCTAGATTTTCGAATCCGACGCAAAACTGATTGTTAATTGCAACGTTCAGGGCCTCCTAATGACGATTGAAAACTCAAATTGCGTCGAGATTCAATACATCGTCCGCCAGCCGACTTGTATCCAAGGGGATATTGCTGTCTCGGGCACCATATGGTCCCTCGCCTGTGAGCAGATTTTCGAATCCGACGCTAAAATAACAGTTAATTGTAACGTTCACGGCCTCCTAATGATGAAGGAACACACAAATTGCGTCGAGATTCAATACATCGTCCTCCAGCCGACTTGTCTGCAATGGTCTATTGCTGCCTCGGGCACCTCATGGTCGTTCTCCTGTGAGTCTAGGTTTTCGAATCCGGTGCATAACTTATAGTTAATTGTAACGTTCAGCGCCTCCTAATGACGATGGAACACTCAAATTGCGTCGAGATTCAATACATCGTCCTCCAGCCGACTTGTCTCCAAGGGGATAACGGTGCCTCGGGCACCATATGGAATGTCTCTGGTAATTATACATTATCGAATCCGACGCAAAACTGATAGTTAATTGTAACGCTCAGGGCCTCCTAATGACGACTGAGCACTCAAATTGCGTCGCGAATCAATACATCGTCCTCCGGCGGACTGGTATCCAAGGGGATTTTGCTGCACCGGCAGCTTATGGTCCGCCTCCAGTGAGTCTAGATTTTCGAATCCGACGAAAAACTGATAGCTAATTGTAACATTCAGGCCTCCTAATTACGATGGAACACTCAAATTGCGTCGCGATCCAATACATCGTCCTCCAGCCCACTTGACTCCAAGGGTCTATTGCTGCGTCGGGCACCTTATGGTCGTTCTCCTGTGAGTCTAGGTTTTCGAATCCGGCGCATAACTTATAGTTAATTGTAACGTTCAGCGCCTCCTAATGACGATGGAACACTCAAATTGCGTCGAGATTCAATACATCGTTATTCAGCCGAGTTGTCTCCCAGGGGCTATTGCTGCCTCGGGCACCTTATGGTCGCTCTCCTGTGACACTAGATTTTAGAATTCGACGCTAAACTGATAGTTAAGTATAACGTTCAGGGCCTCCTAATGACGATGGAACACTCAAATTGCGTCGAGATTCCATATATCTTCCTCCTGCCGACTTGTCTACAAGGGGATATTGCTGCCTCGGGCTCCATGTGGTCCGTCTCCTGTGAGTCTAGATTTTCGGATCCGACGCAAAAATTATAGTTCATTGTAAGGTTCAGAGCCTGCTAATGACGATGGAAGACTCAAATTGCGTCGAAATTCAATACATCGTCCTCCAGCCCACTTGTCTCCAAGGGTCTATTGCTGCGTCGGGCACCTTGTGGTCGGTCTCCTGTGAGTCTAGATTTTCGAATCCGACGCATAACTGATAGTTAATTGTAACGTTCAGCGCCTCGTAATGACGATGGAACACTCTAATTGCGTCGAGATTCAATACATCGTCCTCTAACCAGATAGTCTCCAAGGTGATATTGCTGCCTCGGGCACCATATGTTCCTCCTCCTGTGAGTCTAGATTTTCGAATCCGACGCGAAACTGATAGTTAATTGTAACGTTCAGGGCCCCCTAATGACGATGGAACACTCAAATTGCGTCGAGATTCAATACATCGTCCTCCAGCCGACTTGCCTCCAAGGGTCTATTGTTGCCTGTGACACCATATGGTCGTGCTCCTATGGGTCTAGATTTTCGAATACGACGCAAAATAGATGGTTCATTGTAACGTTCAGGGCCTCCTAATGACGATGGAACACTCAAATTGCGTCGAGATTCAATACATCGTCCTCCAGCCGACTTGTCTCCAAGGGGATATCGCTGCCTCGGGCATCATGTCGTCTGTCTCCTGTGATTCTCCAATTTCATATCCGACGCAAAACTGATAGTTAATTGTAACGATCAGGGCCTCCGAATGACGATGGAGCAATCAAATTGCGTCGCGATTCAATACATCGTCCTCCAGCGGACTGGCCTCCAAGGGGATATTGCTTCCTCGGGCCCCTTATGGTCCATCGCCAGTGAGTCTAGATTTTCGTATCATTGTAACATTCAGGGCCTCCTAATGACGATAACACTGAAATTGCGTTGCGATCCAATACATCTTCCTCCAGCGGACTTGTCTCCAATGGTCTATTGCTGCCTCGGGCACCTTATGATCGTTCTCCTGTGAGTCTAGATTTTCGAATCCGACGTAAAAGTGTCAGTTCATTGTAACGTTCAGGGCCTCCTAATGACGATGGAACACTCAAATTGCGTCCAGATTCAATACATCGTCATTCAGCCGACTTGTCTCCAAGGGACTATTGCTGCCTCGGGCACCTTATGGTCGCTCTCCTGTGAGTCTAGATTTTAGAATCCGACGGTAAACTGATAGTTAATTGTAACGGTTAGGGCCTCCTAACGACGATGGAACACTCAAATTGCGTCGAGATTCAATACATCGGCCTCCAGCCGACTTGTCTCCAAGGGGACATTGCTGCCTCGGGCACCATATGGTCCGTCTCCTGTGAGTCTAGATTTTCGAATCCGACGCAAAAATGATAGTTAATTGTAACGTTCAGCGCCTCCTAATGACCATGGAACACTCAAATTGCGTCGAGATTCAATACATCGTCCTACAGCCGACTTGCCCCCAAGGGTCTATTGCTGCCTCGGGCAACTTATGGTCGTTCTCCTGTGAGTCTAGATTTTCGAATCCGACGCAAAACTGATTGTTGATTGCAACGTTCAGGGCCTCCTAATGACGATTGAACACTCAAATTGCGTCGAGATTCAATACATCGTCTGCCAGCCGACTTGTATCCAAGGGGATATTGCTGTCTAGGGCACCATATGGTCCTCCGCCTGTGAGCAGATTTTCGAATCCGACGCTAAAATGATAGTTAATTGTAACGTTCAGTGCCTCCTAATGACGATGGAACACTCAAATTGCGTCGAGATTCAATACATCGTCCTACAGCCGACTTGCCCCCAAGGGTCTATTGCTGTCTCGGGCAACTTATGGTCGTTCTCCTGGTAGTCTAGATTTTCGAATCCGACGCAAAACTGATTGTTATTTGCAACGTTCACGGCCTCCTAATGATGAAGGAACACACAAATTGCGTCGAGATTCAATACATGGTCCTCCAGCCGACTTGTCCCCAAGAGTCTATTGCTGCCTCGGGCACCTTACGGTCGTTCTCCTGTGAGTCTAGGTTTTCGAACCCGGTGCATAACTTATAGTTAATTGTAACGTTCAGCGCCTCCTATTGACGATGGAACACTCAAATTGCGTCGAGATTCAATACATCGTCCTCCACTCGACTGTTCTCCAAGGGGATAACGGTGCCTCGGGCACCATATGGAATGTCTCTGGTAATTCTACATTTTCGAATCCGACGCAAAACTGATAGTTAATTTTAACGCTCAGGGCCTCCTAATGACGACTGAGCACTCAAATTGCCTCGCGAATCAATACATCGTCCTCCAGCGGACTGGTATCCAAGGGGATATTGCTGCACCGGCACCTTATGCTCCGTCTCCAGTGAGTCTAGATTTTCGAATAAATCGAAAAATTGATAGTTAATTGTAACATTCAGGCCTCCTAATTACGATGGAACACTCAAATTGCGTCGCGATCCAATACATCGTCCTCCAGCCGACTTGTCTACAAGGGTCTATTGCTGCCTCGGGCACATTATGGTCGTCCTCCTGTGAGTGTAGGTTTTCGAACCCGGTGCATAACTTATAGTTAAGTGTAACGTTCAGCGCCTCCTAATGACGATGGAACACTCAAATTGCGTCGAGATTCAATACATCGTACTTCAGCCTACTTGTCTCCAAGGGGATATTGCTGCCTCGGGCACCATTTGGTCCGTCTCCTGTGAGTCTAGATTTTCGAATCTGACGCAAAACTGATAGTTAATTGTAACTTTCAGGGCCCCCTAATGACGATGGATCACTCAAGTTGCGTCGAGATTCAATACATCGTCCTCCAGCCGACTTGCCTCCAAGGGTCTATTGTTGCCTGTGGAACCTTATGGTCGTGCTCCTATGGGTCTAGATTTTCGAATACGACGCAAAATAGATGGTTCATTGCAACGTTCAAGTCCTCCTAATGACGATGGAACACTCAAATTGCGTCGAGATTCAATACATCGTCCTCCAGCCGACTTGTCTCCAAGCGGATATCGTTGCCTCGGGCATCATATCGTCTGTCTCCTGTGATTCTACATTTTCGAATCAGACGCAAAACTGATAGTTAATTGTAACGATCAGGGCCTCCTAATGACGATGGAGCAATGAAATTGCGTCGCGATTCATTACATCGTCCTCCAGCGGACTGGTCTCCAAGGGGATATTGATGCCTCGGGCCCCTTATGGTCCGTCGCCAGTGAGTCTAGATTTTCGTATCCGACGTAAAACTGATAGTTAATTGTAACATTCAGGGCCTCCTAATGACGATAACACTCAAATTGCGTTGCGATCCAATACATCTTCCTCCAGCGGACTTGTCTCCAAGGGTCTATTGCTGCCTGGGGCACCTTATGATCGTTCTCCTGTGAGTCTAGATTTTCGAATCCGACGCAAAACTGACAGTTCATTGTAACGTTCAGGGCCTCCTAATGACGATGGAACACTCAAATTGCGTCGAGATTCAATACATCGTCCTACAGCCGACTTGCTCCCAAGGGTCTATTGCTGATTCGGGCAACTTATGGTCGTTCTCCTGTGAGTCTAGATTTTCGAATCCGACGCAAAACTGATTGTTAATTGTAACGTTCATGGCCTCCTAATGACGATGGAACACTCAAATTGCGTCGAGATTCAATACATCGTCCTACAGCCGACTTGCCCCCAAGGGACTATTGCTGATTCGGGCAACTTATGGTCGTTCTCCTGTGAGTCTAGATTTTCGAATCCGACGCAAAACTGATTGTTAATTGTAACGTTCAGGGCCTCCTAATGACGATAGAACACTCAAATTGCGTCGAGATTCAATACATCGACCGCCAGCCGACTTGTATTAAGGGGATATTGCTGTCTCGGGCACCATATGGTCCTTCGCCTTTGAGTAGATTTTCGAATCCGACGCTAAAATGATAGTTAATTGTAACGTTCAAGGCCTTTTAATGGTGAAGGAACACATAAATTGCGTCGAGATTCAATACATCGTCCTCCACTCGACTTGTCTCCAAGGGGATAACGGTGCCTCGGGCACCATATGGAATGTCTCTGGTAATTCTACATTTTCGAATCCGACGCAAAACTGATAGTTAATTTTAACGCTCAGGGCCTCCTAAGGACGACTGAGCACTCAAATTGCGTCGCGAATCAATACATCGTCCTCCCAGCGGACTGGTATCCAAGGGGATATTGCTGCACCGGCACCTTATGCTCCGTCTCCAGTGAGTCTAGATTTTCGAATAAAACGAAAAAATTGATAGTTAATTGTATCATTCAGGCCTCCTAATTACGATGGAACACTCAAATTGCGTCGCGATCCAATACATCGTCCTCCAGCCGACTTGTCTACAAGGGTCTATTGCTGCCTCGGGCACATTATGGTCGTTCTCCTGTGAGTGTAGGTTTTCGAACCCGGTGCATACCTTTTAGTTAATTGTAACGTTCAGCGCCTCCTAATGACGATGGAACACTCAAATTGCGTCGAGATTCAATACATCGTACTTCAGCCTACTTGTCTCCAAGGGGATATTGCTGCCTCGGGCACCATTTGGTCCGTCTCCTGTGAGTCTAGATTTTCGAATCCGACGCAAAACTGATAGTTAATTGTAACTTTCAGGGCCTCCTAATGACGATGGAACACTCAAATTGCGGTCGAGGATTCAATACATCGTCCTCCAGCCGACTTGCCTCCAAGGGTCTATTGTTGCCTGTGGAACCTTATGGTCGTGCTCCTATGGGTCTAGATTTCAAATACGACGCAAAATAGATGGTTCATTGCAACGTTCAAGTCCTCCTAATGACGATGGAACACTCAAATTGCGTCGAGATTCAGTACATCGTCCTCCAGCCGACTTGTCTCCATGCGGATATCGTTGCCACGGGCATCATATCGTCTGTCTCCTGTGATTTTACGGTTTCGAATCAGACGCAAAACTGATAGTTAATTGTAACGATCAGGGCCTCCTAATGACGATGGAGCAATGAAATTGCGTCCGCGATTCATTACATCGTCCTCCAGCGGACTGGTCTCCAAGGGGATATTGATGCCTCGGGCCCCTTATGGTCCGTCGCCAGTGAGTCTAGATTTTCATATCCGACGTAAAACTGATAGTTAATTGTAACATTCAGGGCCTCCTAATGACGATAACACTCAAGTTGCGTTGCGATCCAATACATCCTTCCTCCAGCGGACTTGTCTCCAAGGGTCTATTGCTGCCTGGGGCACCTTATGATCGTTCTCCTGTGAGTCTAGATTTCGAATCCGACGCAAAACTGACAGTTCATTGTAACGTTCAGGGCCTCCTAATGACGATGGAACACTCAAATTGCGTCGAGATTCAATACATCGTCCGCCAGCCGACTTGTATCCAAGGGGATATTGCTGTCTCGGGCACCATATGGTCCTTCGCCTTTGAGTAGATTTTCGAATCCGACGCTCAAATTGCGTCGAGATTCAATACATCGTCCTCCAGCCGACTTGTCTCCAAGGGGATAACGGTGATTCGGGGCACCATAATAATGGTCTCTGGTATATCTACATTTTCGAATCCGACGCAAAACTGATAGTTAATTGTAACGCTCAGGGCCTCCTAATGACGACTGAGCACTCAAATTGCCTCGCGAATCTATACATCGTCCTCCAGCGGACTGGTCTCCAAGGGGATATTGCTGCCTCGGGCCCCTTATGGTCCGTCGCCAGTGAGTCTAGATTTTGGAATCCGACGAAAAACTGATAGTTAATTGTAACATTCAGGGCCTCCTAACGACGATGGAACACTCAAATGGCGTCGAGATTCAATACATCGGCCTTTCAGCCGACTTGTGTCCAAGGGGATATTGCTGCCTAGGGCACCATATGGTCCCGTCTCCTGTGAGTCTAGATTTTCGAATCCGACGCGAAACTGATAGTTAATAGTAACGTTCAGGGCCTCCTAATCACGACGGAAACACTCAAATTGCGTCGAGATTCAATACATCGTCTGCCAAGCCGACTTGCCCCCAAGGGTCTATTGCTGTCTCGGGAACTTATGGTCGTTCTCCTGGTAGTCTAGATTTTTCGAATCCGACGCAAAACTGATTGTTATTTGCAACGTTCACGGCCTCCTAATGATGAAGGAACACACAAATTGCGTCGAGATTCAATACATGGTCCTCCAGCCGACTTGTCCCCAAGAGTCTATTGCTGCCTCGGGCACCTTACGGTCGTTCTCCTGTGAGTCTAGGTTTTCGAACCCGGTGCATAACTTATAGTTAATTGTAACGTTCAGCGCCTCCTATTGACGATGGAACACTCAAATTGCGTCGAGATTCAATACATCGTCCTCCACTCGACTGTTCTCCAAGGGGATAACGGTGCCTCGGGCACCATATGGAATGTCTCTGGTAATCTACATTTTCGAATCCGACGCAAAACTGATAGTTAATTTTAACGCTCAGGGCCTCCTAATGACGACTGAGCACTCAAATTGCCTCGCGAATCAATACATCGTCCTCCAGCGGACTGGTATCCAAGGGGATATTGCTGCACCGGCACCTTATGCTCCGTCTCCAGTGAGTCTAGATTTTCGAATAAAACGAAAAATTGATAGTTAATTGTAACATTCAGGCCTCCTAATTACGATGGAACACTCAAATTGCGTCGCGATCCAATACATCGTCCTCCAGCCGACTTGTCTACAAGGGTCTATTGCTGCCTCGGGCACATTATGGTCGTCCTCCTGTGATGTAGGTTTTCGAACCCGGTGCATAACTTATAGTTAATTGTAACGTTCAGCGCCTCCTAATGACGATGGAACACTCAAATTGCGTCGAGATTCAATACATCGTACTTCAGCCTACTTGTCTCCAAGGGGATATTGCTGCCTCGGGCACCATTTGGTCCGTCTCCTGTGAGTCTAGATTTTCGAATCTGACGCAAAACTGATAGTTAATTGTAACTTTCAGGGCCCCCTAATGACGATGGATCACTCAAGTTGCGTCGAGATTCAATACATCGTCCTCCAGCCGACTTGCCTCCAAG